>NW_027062649.1:3654959-3816659 GCF_032884065.1 Artemia franciscana
ATAGAATTTTCGATTTCTATATCAAATGTATCAGGAGGCAATGCGTAAATAAACACACACAATTACACATCAACAACACTTGCTGCACTCATAGATGTTTTCAGGGAAGCACTATAAACCTATTTTTAAAGGATTTTGCTTGGAATTAGTATACATTACTCCAAATATATTAAAAACCAGAAATTCGGTTGTAGTAAATGTTGAAAAAAAGGCTTCCTCAAGCGCAATGGATGAGGACAGCAATGCTATAAACTAGAATTTTTCACCGTCTGATGTCTTAAGCCCATACAATACCTGAAAGAATTATCCTCTCTCGTCTATTATAGACGAGAGAGAGAGAGTGGGCAATCTACTCGGAGTTGATTGGGCAGTCTTGCATTCCTTGTAGAGCTTGGACAAGAGATCCGAATAAACGACAGAAAACTGATAGCCGATACCTACTTTCCCGGAAATCTCTGTAAAATCATTCAAATTCCTCCAATTCACAAGTTTTACGAAGTTAAAAACACACACACACACACACATATATATATATATATATATATATATATATATATATATATACAATCTCAGCTGGTTTGCCACCAACCATTAGGACTCATGGGGGACGCGGTGAGTTACTGAGTTTAACAAACATCACTTTTGGCTTCTGCCAATTAATCAACAACCCTATCTTTAAGGCTTCATCAGCAAGGATCTGTAGGGCTTCTGTGAGCTTTGACGGTGAATCAGAGACAAGAGCAAGATCATTGGCATAGTCAGCATCTGAAAGTACTCTATCGCCGTAATGCAACCCAAACTGGAGGCAGGTTTATGGTCCAAGTCATAATGTAGTTGATGACACAATTAAATAGCTGCAGCAGTAGAACAGCCATGATGGACACTAGTATTGCTTTCAAAAGATGAGCTGTGTCTGCCACTGACTTGCCTGCAGCTCTCAGTCCCTTTGTGGAGCAGCTCAAAAAGGTTGCAGTACTTTGCTGGTAGTCCTGTTGTTTTCAATATGAGCCAGAGTGATTCCCGGTTGACAGAATTGAAGGCCGCCTTGAAATCCAAAAAGGTATCATATGCTTTTTGTTGGAATTCTCGAGTCTTTTCTATCAGCTGCCTCAGTGTGAATATTTGCTCCATGGTAGACCTTCCTGGCATGAAGCCAGGCTGTTGGATTCTTTGTTGGCTTCTGAGGAAAGTGGTACAGCCGTCCAGGAGGTTCATAATGAAGAGCATCCCGGGCACAGAGAGGAGTGTGATACCATAATAGTTGGAGCAGATTCTGCAACTGCCTTTCCATTTTCAGAGAGGCAGAATGATGCCCGCTTGCCAGTCTTTTGGGATCCATTCTGTACGAAATACTATGGAAAACAGTATTTGGAGCCAGAGAAGGGTCAAAGACAAAATTAGATTTGACGAAATTAAACCTTAAATGAGCTAAAGGAAGAAACTGGTATTTATCAGTTTTCTCAAATTAACATATTACAGCTTATACATACCCAACTCATATAAGTAAGGCAGAGAAAAACTCAATTGGGTTTAATTGAAAAGTAAGGAATGTAGCACTAAGCACTGATTGAAAATTGATAGTTAGAGAAATTATACATTTATAGCCAGTACTAAGCCAAAAGAGTAAAGTAGTTGTATTTTCCTAGCCATTAGGTTTTATTTCCACAAAATAAAATGGAAAAATTGTTTTCCCCAAAAAGCTTTTGCAGATATTGTAGGGTAACAATCTGTTCTATGGCCTCTTTGGGGAAAAAAGAACAAAAAACAATAGAGCAATATACAGTCTACAGTCATTCCCTCCATAAAAGTCTTAGATGCCCTATGGACAGAACTTACAACCCTTGCCCAGGCTCTGGTAGTTTGTATCAACCCCACAAGTCTTGTTATATGATTTTCTGACTATTTTGAATAAAAAGACTGTCTCTAGTTTCTATTGGATCCATCTTGGGAAAACACGAAATGGGTGTGATAGGGGAGGGGGGGGGGGGGTAGCTGCACTCTGATCACTTTAACTCTTAAAAGGGCCAATAGAAATTCTGATCACAAACCCAATGCATATACAACTAGCATTTCTAAAAAAAAATTGTATATGCCCCAAGGACATAACTTAGAGCCCTTGCCCTGAAACCAGTGGGGGGGGGGGGTGTCTTCCTCACAGCCTTAATTTTCAAACCCTTCAACTACAATGAAAAAAATTCTACATCAAAATTTTGATTGGTCATGTTGGGGAAATGATGGGCTTGGAAATTGATGGAAAGGGGGGGGGGGGCTGGTTGCTTTCAAAACACTTATGACTCTTAAAAAGGACACTATAACTTCTAATTTCAAATCTAATAAGCCTCATCTTAAGCTTATACAAGAAAATCCCATAAATTCCATTCCATAGATGTTCACAATTTCCATCAGATGCGTTCAGTGAAAAGAGGAATTGTCAGGGGAGGAGGACTAGTTGCTCTCCATCACTTTGACTTGTAAAAGGGAACTAAAACTTCAATTTTCAGCCAAATAAGCCTTGTTCCAAAGTTAAACACCCCATCCATAAAAACCTTAAATACCCTAGGGCATGACATACAACCCTCCCTCCCATACTCTGGTTGTTTGTACCAACCCCAAAAGCCTTGTTAGATGATCTTTGGACTATTTTGAATAAAATTACTATAAAACTTCTATTACATGACCATTGAGGAAACACATTGTGTGTGTGTGTGGGGGGGTTGAGGGTGGCTACCCTTTGACTCTTAAAAAAGGCACAAAAAATTCTAATTACCAAAGTAATTCTGTATGCAAAATGTAACAAAGCCTAACAAAATACCAACTAAATATTTATTAGAATATAACTACAATATAATTTTTGACTGAACTGAAGCTAACTGTCTCAGTATTTAAACAGCAAAAAACTGGTTATTGCCTGGTCTTATAGGTCCAAATTCTCAAGTGCTGGATAACAGATCAAGTGCCAGTAAATCCTTACCCTCCCCTCTGTAATTCCATGGATTGGCACTCCTGCATTGTGATATGGCAAGGAATATGACTTCAAAATGATAAATCCCAAAGATTAGTGTAAATCTAAATGGAACAGTTTGCCCACTGTAGGTGTATTTAGATTTAATTTTTTTTTTACAATATTCTGTTACAATATTCTCATGGCCAAGTGTAGATCTCTACTAAAATATTTGTAATTACTCCCTTTTTTACTGGCTATTATTTTGTTTGATTTTCTTTATTGCTCAACTTTTCTTTTTTATTCTGTTAACCAAGACTATAGATATTGAACCATTGATTTAAACTAATCTTAAGCAAATTCACATAATAAGTATTTGTATTTTCTTTATAATTGTGGTCAAGCCATAATAAAATCAAATTTTTTGTAAAAACGAAATTACCCAGGAGTGGAATGCAACTGGGTAGTCCCATCATTAGTTTATTCAATTGAGCTTCTTTAAACTTCCAAATGTATTTTTATGATTGGTCACTTATGAAAATGATTTAAGGCACAGTTTTTTAAATTAAAAACAATAGAAATTTTGAACAGTATATTCACAAACTGTGTGAGTAGAAAAAGAGTTGAATAATTTTCTAAGCCTAAAACTACCACAAATCACTCATGTCTTAAATACAGGAATACTTTCTTGTCCTTTTTTAGACATGATCTTAGCCATTAACTGTTAAGCCATTGAAAGTCCAAACAGCCATGGATAATCAAACTCCAGACAGTGAGACACACAGAAACAGGGGTGGAACCAACATGGTACAAAATTATAAGTAGCAATTGTATTAAAATTCAATACTACTACTAATAACTCACTGCAGCACCAAGCCCTCTGAGGCCATCAAGGCTACACATAATCCTCCTCCATCCGTGTCTATTCAAATCCCTCTGCTTTACACCCTCCCAGGAATTTCCTATAAATCTTTTTTTACAACATCATTCCACTGCAACCATGAATGACCTGCTTTCTGCTTAGCCCTAGACAAACACCTAATTTCTCAGGAAAGTGGGAAACAAATTACAATGAATATTTTGGCCCTATGTCCAAGGGCTGTCTTCAAAATATAGGACTATAAGAAGAAAAAACTTACAACAGGATTAGTGTTTTCCCTAAGCTAATAAAGTAAAATATATCATTATATTGGGGAGCAGTTACATTAACTGCTCTGCATAAGCAAGATGTATATAGCAATGAAGACCACACTGCCTTTCTATCACAAACATCTAAAACAAGAGCAACAACAGGGAATTTCACATACTAATCCTGTTAAAGTTTTTTCTTCTGATACACTTTTGTATTGCTGAGGATGGCCCTTGGACATACAGCTGAAATATTCATTCTTATTTGTTTCCTACTGTCTTGAGAAATTTCCTATTGTTCTTCTTGTTTTAGGTGTTTGTGTTGCTAAGGTGGTGGTGGTCTTTTATATTTGCTATTTACATCTTACTTATGGTGAGCAGTTGACCAATGATGGATTTTACTTTGTTAGTTTAGACAAAAAACATTATCCTGTTGTAAGTTTTTTTCTTCTTATATATTTTCGTATTGCTGAGGATGGGCCTTGGACATGGGGCTGAAATATTCTTTCTAATTTGTTTCCACCTGTCTTGAGAAACTCCCTATTGCTCTTCTTGTTTTAGGTGTTTGTGATGAAAATGCAGTGTGGTCTTTGTTGCTATTTATTTAGGTCTAGATCAGGGAGTCCCAAAATTATTTGAACAACAGCCTCCTTTCCAGAAAAAATTACTTGGTACCACCTGGATTTTATATTTATTTTAATAGCAATTAATAAGGGATACAAATATTATTGTATCTGCAAGAAGAGGAATTAACAAGTAAAAGACTAATTTTTATAATTTTACAATATAAATAATCAAATGTTTTGGGAAAAAAATCTTTCTATCAAATATAAGTCAATTTGTAAATTTGTTAAGTTAGAATAAGTTAAAATAAATTAAGTGATGAAAAAATAACACCAAAACCATGTTAACAAATGATCAAAATTCATAAATCTTAACTTAAATTTTTATTTTATCTGTAAACATGCCATAAGTGTTCCCAATTTCCTAATTAGCCTATTTTCTCTTTTCTTTTAAACTTTCACTACCCTCTAAAGATTATCATTGCACCCCAAATGTACCTATGCCCATTACCAAAATTCTGGTTTCCTCCAGCAACCCCAATGTGCAGCAGTACCCACATTGAGAATGACTGATATAAATAAATTTTTGATGTATTCTTTAATTTATTTTTGACCCCCACCCATGAAAAAATCCTTTTGTACCCAACCCCCCCCCCCTCCTAGGTACAGGTAACTCTATTTTTGAAGCCAGAACTTTCTTATTAAGATAAATTACAAAACTTCTTTTTTTCAAAGTGGGTGGTCAACTGGGCACAGCTTTATCATAAATAAGGTAAAATTCTAGTTAATTGACTTCTTGCTATCTCAGAAAGGGTTTGGGTTAGGAAAATGAAACTTTCAGGCATGGGTCTACAGGCTAAAGTATGTTCTAGGAAGGTATTTTAAAGTACCCACCTCCACTCCTTCTCCCTCTAGAGGGCCCTGAAATTTGCCTATGTGACAGGTCTATACCTAATGAAATTTGGACAAAACAACATTTTACCTTAATTTTCAGTTACTAGTTGCTTTTTCTCTGCCTTTAGTTCTGAAAATACAATTCCTGTTATTTGAGTAGAATTTTGAGCCCTATCAATTTTTGTTTTTTTTAATTTAGGAAATGTATTTGCATATCTTTAAAACCCTATAAAATGGAATTGAGCAATGTTATGAAGCTGAAAACAATTTTATTGTATTTCAATTAAGCAGAAGATCTATTTACCAAGGTCTCACTTTTATAACACATATTTTAAGGTCATCAAAGGTCAGGGCCCTATAGAGGGAGAAGGAGTGGAGGTAGTTGCTATAAAATACCTTCCCAGGATGCACTTTAGTCTTTAGATTCATCTTTGAGAGTTTCATTTTCCCAACCTAAAGCCTTTCTGTGATAGCAAGAAGTCAATTAACTAGAATTTTACCTTCCCAACCTAAACCCTTTCCAAGATAGCAAGAAAGAACTAAACTAGAGTTTTACCTTAATGCTTATTACACCTTAAAAATGAATCTATAATAAACAATGAGTTTGAAAGTTTGATGTCAATGATTTGACCCATTTAGGGACCAAAGAACTGAAGAGAAATTTATTATTTTCAAGGATATATCAAGCACTTAAAACAAAATGTCAGAAATGTTAAAAGCTTTCTATTCTACTTGATCGAAAACAATGAATTTGGATTCAGTACGCAATGCAGGGTATATATTTGCACATTAATGGGCTGGAGTCTGACCTTGGTTAATATAGGCTAATCATACACACCAAAGGCCTGCAGCTTTTGTTAGCCTAGTTTTCCATTAGAACAAGTCGACTATACATCTATAGAAGGTACAAAGAGCTTTATACTTACCAATTTTATTTATTTTACTATAACTCAGCCACCCAAAGTGCTGGCTGAAATTGCAGCCCAAGTGCAGACAAAATGTCCGAGAGCTTGATGATGGTGATAGAGGGAGTATCCGTCCAGCGTTGCAAGGTTTTCTGTCTATGAATATGTTCCCTGAGTATCGTAAAAGTCACACTTAAGCCCTGTCTTAATTGATGTATCGGCTTGCCTTTAGTTAGTAGATTAAATAAGGCGTGGCTTCTTGACTTAAATATAAAGAATTGTCAATTCATTAATATCAGCAAAATGAATCCTTGTCAATTCTACTTTCTTTGAAGCCATCCAATCCTCTTTGTAAATAACGAGTGAGATTTTTTATTCACAGTGAACTAAATTTCAGCACCCATGCCAAGAAATCTGTGGCTAGTTAAGTATAACCTTTCCAATCGATCTCCAAAAGCCATAAGCCTTGCGTGTGATGGACTTGTTGGTTTTAAGCTCCTCCCTATATTATTAAAAAAATACAACAGTTTTGAAAGACGTGCATTAAAACTTATATCCAGGGGATGGAAGCTTTTCTATCCTTGAAGACTAGCTAACCTAGTTCTCCAAACACTTGTATAAAGAAGAAATAGATATGATGCCATGCAGCCAATAATAACCGATAAGCTATGCGAGAAACGGACAATCAAGATAAACTAATAGCTTCCCCGATGCTGAATTTTGTTCAAATTAGTTTTAACACGGGAATTAATAATTGATGACATTATACGTTATGGTTCGGCCTTTTTTGATAGCACCAAAATTTTCAAAGTGAAGTAAGAATTTAGCAAATGACTGGGTCTTTAAGTGGTTTGAAACTAATGCAAAACTGAATAATATGAAAACATTTTTTACCCTTTCAGCAAATGTCATGCTAATACTACCTAAGTCCCCAATTTCGTAGTTTAACACCCAACCTATGTACCCTATATTCCAGAAGTGGCTTACTCTCACCTTTCATCTAAAGGTAATACTTGTGAGCAACTTCTTTATGTCGTTTCGACTCAGTTGGCTGGTTAAACTGAATACTTTCCTAAGCTTTCATCAGCTGCAATGGTGAATTCTATAGTCTCTGATGACGTTACGGTTGCAATAAACAAGTTATCTGCTGAAGTGAAAAATCCAGCAAGGTGTAAAAAGTTACTTGATAGCCTTTCTGGTCATGATTCAATGACTAGTGTTTAGGCAAATCGGGAAAAATTAGTGATTAAGCAGGATAAAACTGTCTCCAAATGTTTCTGTAATGTTTTACAGAACATATTAAAAAACACTACAGCAAAAGTCACCGCTTTAAAGTACTTTCGCTTGCTGGCTATTTCGACACATACTTTGATGTTTTTCTTTTTAAAAAATGGCCAGGAGTCGAAAAGACTGTGAGGTTCAGGAACTCTCGTGCTGTAAAGCAAAGTTTTGCTTATGCTCAATCGCTGGAGCTGTTACTAAGAGATGGTGTGAAAGTCAAAAAATTTTTGTCTACAAATGACAATCATTACAATTATGGGTGGCATAAATAAAGTGAAAAAAATCATTGAAATTCTAATCTAAAATATCACAGCAATGGATTTATTGTTGCTACATCCGATTTCATTTATTGGAATTTTTTGAGTATATATAGGTTAGAAAAGCTATAATGGTAAACAAAAATGTTGCATAACTGTAAGAAATATATGATGGCAACAAATTTATTTTCCATAAAAGAAAAGAAAGAGGAAACATGGAAGGGATTTACATTTAGATTATCTCAGAATAGAACAATCATCACAGGATAAAAGAAAAAAAAAAAAGAATTAGACAAGAAGTAGAGTAAATATTTTTTTTGAATAATATACCAATCTATATAAAACCCTCTTTCAATGATCATTTTCGGCAATATTTAAGAATACTTGTGCAGGACACCCCTAGTTTTTCGTTAAAATTCTATAGTTCTTTTGTAGCATAGTTGAGATTCTTCTATAGTATTTTCATTAGCGTTTCTATCTTGGAAATTTGCTCTGGCCTTCGAAACAGAACTTAGAGATACCCATAAGAAAACAACAAGTATTCCAGCTTTGAACACTTCTCCGTCTACCCGATTCTATCACCAACATAAAAGCACTGTATACACAAATACGATGCTATTTCAAAAAGAAAAAATCAAAAAATTAAAATTATGCTTTCTTTTCAGCATAAAGAAGACACAATTTTAAAATTTACGAGCATAAATACACTCCTGTAAGTAATCAAACTGAAAGAATCCATTTGCCAATTAACTGCACTATAATTATATTTGAAGTTAGAGACTATTTATTTATTTTATAATTATTAATCTATTAATTTAGCAGTATAGATTAAAGAGTGCAATGATACTGCACTTCTTTTTCTAAGATAAAAAACAATGACGAATTCTAGGATTAGGATTATGACCAAGATTGTCCTTCCAATTTATTCAATCTTTTTATCTAGGTCTATTCTATAAAACCTAACTCTAAGAACGTGAAGTAGTAAGTATATGATAAGCTATAAGAAAACGATATAATAAAGTTCTAGTTAAACAAGTTTTTCAATTATTATTAAAATAAAGGAAAAAAAAATGTCCTGGATTCTTTATTTTTACTGTTTGTTGAATCCAAAAGCGGTTTCTTAGCTTAAGAAGGCCATACAATGAACAAAAGGAGCATACAGGCCATATAAGGAGCAAAAGGAACATACAGGCCATATTAGGATCAAAAAGAGCAAACAGGTCATAAAGGAGTAAGAGAGCTTGGATGAGCAGTAAATTCTTTTAGTGAGGGGAGAGCAAAAAAGATAATTTATTCGAAAAATGTAAAGAATTCTATTTCTTTTAAAATTTGAGAAGGGGAGAGAAAGGAGCAAAAACAAGAATTTTTCCGATAATTTAATGAATTTAAATGAAAACCCTTGATTTTTATTTGAATTTTACAATTACTTGATGCCTGTTATGTTGCAACGACTTTTTATGTAAAAATAAACGCCATTACACAAAAAGACGGCAACAGCAAACAGTTTTCCACAGAGTTCGTTATAAATTACTGCTCAGCTCTAAAATTCAACATAGAAAAGGGAAAGGACGTCAATCGATTGGACATAAAAGACAAAGAAAGAAGTGATAAAAAAGAAAAAAAGAACAGCTCTAAAACTTAAAACCGACCCTATATATAGAGGACAAAATTAAAATCTGCGTTTGTTTTATTCATCCTTCGTTTTTAGTTTTACTAAGATGTCCTCACTAGAGGATCATTGGTTGATACTAAACAAGAATGGAGGACAATAAAATCGTCAAAAAGATCTTATTGTCTTTTGCTAGGCAAGAACAAAGCAATGGGCAGTAAACACATCTTTACTGAGTTAAGTAACTGATAGATGAAACCGAGAAGCCCTAGAAAAGTACATTATAATCTGTATTTAAGACAAGAAAAGGCTAAGGAATTCCGGTCAGGTTAAAAAGCTTAGAAAAGATACAAAATGTCAAAAGGGGAGCTATAGAACAAGCAAATAGCTAGAAGAACTCATCATATAGGGAACGGAAACCGCATACTTAAAGAGTGGGTAAGAATTTTGCATCGTCAAGACATTTAACACAAACAAAACTTAACCTGTGATACCATAAATATTAATTAGTACATTTTCAAAATAGAACAAAAAAGCACCATTAAGTAACAGCAGGAGTTCATTTGATCTGCAAAAAAAAAAAAAAAATGTCATTAGTCATTCGCTTGGACGGTGAAAGACTAGAAAAGAATTTTAGCAAAGCAGGATCAAAAATCATCTCGATTTCACAGAGTTCGTTAGGCGTTACTTCTCAGCTCTAAAATTCAACCTTGAAAAGAAGCTCATTTTGGCCATCCTTCGTTTTTAGTACTGCTAAGATGTCCTCGCTTTTATGCTTATGATGTGTTTTATTTTGTTGTTCTAAAAATATAGTTTTAACTGAAAAAACACCTTACAAGCCATAGCCAGATAGATTAGTAACTACAGATACAATTTCAATCAGCCACATAGAATGTCAACCACGATAAAAATGGAAAGGATGCCTACTTGAAACCTTAGAAAATTTGCCTGATTTCGAACAAGGTGGGAAACAACCCTAAAGCATCAAGTGATCCTTATGAGAATCACACCGTCAGACCCAGGGTATCAGAGAACCCTCTTGTAATGGTTTCAAACTCTTATATACTCAAATGTGATTTATTTCCCGTAGAAAGATCACGGAAGGATGTTTATTAGTTCATGTTAAATATGTTTGCTACTCATACTACAACTGTTGCTACATTGCAAGCAGAGGATATTAAGCTGAAGCTTTCAAGGAATGTTTAGACGGACGCTGAAATAAATCAAAACGAACATTGATCATGAATATTGTCAAAAGGCTGACAAATTAATATCTCAAAAATGGCTCAGATTATTAAGTTAGACTTTTCAGGGTAAGTTTTGGTAGATTTTGAACTCAAAAGAAGATGCTAAGTGTATACTTTTAAAATCGGTCGATATTTCAAACAACTTCTTATGTTTGAAAAGTACAAGAGAAAACATTACAAGAGCAAAAAGGAAGATGGTGTAGTAAAACTGACTAATTAAGTAGGAATTTGATTTTAGTAAAAATATTAAGACACAAAATACAAAATGCAACATTTTGAAATACCACTTTTTATTATGATATAAGCGCATATACTTATAAGTATAGGCTTGTAAAGGAAATTGAGAAATAACCGCTTCTTTGCTTATGTACGTATGTAATCTGAAATGACAGGGTTGACCTATGATATAAAAAACACATTTTATGGGATCAAGCAATTTCTTCTATTTAAATTACCGGACTGACCTCTGTTGCGTTTAATTAGGAATACCTTGGACTTTTGAAAGTGTTTTGATGTTTTATGTTTTGTAACTGGAATATTGTATTTGTTTTACACTGTGGGACGTTTAGTCCCAGCGCCGTATATATAGCCATGTTCCTTATGCCGTTTTTGTTGAGTTAAATAAAGTAATTGTATTATACCAAACTTCTCTATGAAACATTATTTAAGCTTCTCGTTAATACCCAGTAGGGACTCTTCAGATAATAGGTCAGGCCGTCCCTATGGAAACACTAGCCAAATTTTTATCACCTTAGGATCTTACTCACAACCCCTCCAAGGGCAAGGTTAACAACCGTTACACTAACACAGAAAAATCTACCACAACTGGTGGCTTGCGGAAGAACTGGGTCGAAAAGACTAAATAAAGTTGTAGATAAAAACGTAAATGACTCTACCAGCAGGCAAATTGACTTCACAAACAACAATACTTGACATTGCAAAAATTATACCAGAATATGCGAGAATTGGAGATGTGGATAAATTAATCGAAAAATTGAGAATTTTTGACGATTTAACAGAAATAATTGACGATTAAGTGATAATGCGTAGCAGTTAGATTAAGGGGAAGTGTGCTAAAATATTTTGAATCAATTAAAGAAAAGAAGCAAAAAACATTGAAACTGTAATTGAATCCTTTAAAAATTAAATTTAAAAAAAACGAGTTTTTTTTAACGGAAAGTAAGGAGCGACGTTAAGACTTAAAACGAACAGAAATTACTTCGTATTTGATAGGGCTGCTTCCTCATCAACACCCCGCTCTTTGCGCTAAAGTTTGACTCTTTCTCTTAACTCTACTTTTTAAAACAGTAAAAAACTTTAGCGTAAAGAGCGGAGCGTTGATGAGGAAGCATCTCCTTTCATATACGCAGTAATTTCTGTTCGTTTTAAGTCTTAAAGTCGCTCCTTACTTTCCGTTAAAAAAAACTTGTTTTTTTTATTTAATTTCTGAACGTTTTTGAATCAATGCATGTTTTGATTTTGGCTCTCCACAGATGAATAATTAAAACGAAATTTGCATTTTTTTTTTGCTAAATGACTTTATCATAGTTTTGATTGAATGATTTTGAGAAAAAAAGGAGCGGGGGACGAGGCCTAGTTGCCCTAAGATTTTTGGTTACTTAAAAAGGCAACGTGAACTTTTAATTTTTTTCCGAATGTTTTTATTAGTAAAAGATATACGTAACTTACAAATTAGCTTACGTAGCCAACTTCTGTATTCTCGTGTTTTTATTACGTATATAATATGAAAAAAACTTCGTTTTCTTAAAGAGTTAAAGAGGCTGCGTCCCAAAGTCGAACCTTAAAACGTACAGGAATTAGAAGAGGCAGTTGGGGGGCTGCCGCCCCCCAAACCCCCAGCTTTTAAAGACTCTTTTGTACAGGTTTTTTTTGTGGGGGGACTTCATTGTTACTAATTACTAGTTTCGGCGCAATGGTTCTCCTGTCCTCTTGTGTTTAACATTTTTCGAAGTTATTCCATCATTCATTCATTTCAATGTTTTGTTAATTAAAAGAGGGCCTTTCCCAAGCCAAGAGCGGGGGGTTAGCAAAAAAACAAAAAACCTGTACAAAAGAGTCTTTAAAAGCTGGGGGTTTGGGGGGCGGCAGCCCCCCAACTGCCTCTTCTAATTCCTGTACGTTTTAAGGTTCGACTTTGGGACGCAGCCTCTTTAACTCTTTAAGAAAACGAAGTTTTTTTCATATTATTTCTGTACGTTTTTCTACAATCCATGGTGGATGTAATTTAATAATTCCTGTACTCCTCGTACAGGAATTAGGAGAGGAACTTGGGTGGCTGCCGCCCTCCCCGCTTTTAAATCATTGTATAAAATAGAAAAAAAATAGATAGAATGACCGAAATGTTTCTTTTGCTCATAAGAAGCTAATATTCTGTTATCTCTCAAATGATAAGCTGTCCAGGTGTTATCAAAAATTTTTCTGGAATGGAGCTGGATTTTTATGATGCTTGCAGTCATTCTCGCCGTGCCGAGCTGATTATTTTGATGTACTTGAATGTTGATATTCGTAACTTTTAAGAATTTCAAAAATTAACATGGGACTATTAGACTATTAGGACTATAAGAAGACTATTAGGAGAGGCAAACCCCCCGCTTTTAAAGACTCTTTTGTACAGGTTTAATTTTTTTTCATATTAATTCTGTACGTTTTTCTACAATCCATGGTGGATGTAATTTAATAGTTCCTGTACTCCTCGTACAGGAATTAGGAGAGGAACCCACCCCCGCTTTTAAATCATTGTATAAAATAGAAAAAAAAATAGATAGAATGACCGAAATGTTTCTTTTGCTCATAAGAAGCTAATATTCTGTTATCTCTCAAATGATAAGCTGTCCAGGTGTTATCAAAATTTTTTTGATGTTGTGAAAAAAAATCGCCCGTAAGGGACTTGAACCCTTGACCAGAGGATTAAAAGTCTCACGCTCTACCAGCTGAGCTAATAACTTGCATGTGTGTAAATATAACTTCTCAATAGCTTTTAAAAATTTCAAATTAACATGGGCTCTTATGGAGAGAAATCCGTTAATTTAAATAGCTAATGGGTGGTTTCTGGAAAACAGGGAAGGAGTTATCGGATCAAGCTGAAATTTCGCGGATAAGCTCCTGGGCCGTAGGGGACCTTAACTTGTGAATTTCAGCCCGATCGGACAACGTTAAAAGGGGTGGGGGGGCTGGAGGGTCGAAACTTTCGGGGGGTTAAGATTTTCCTACGAAACTTTCATGGGCACTTACTCGGAGAATTCCGCATCGAATGAGTCTTCGTACACCCAGATCCGATGTCGGATGTGACCTGTAGGCGTGGCGAAAAAGAAAGTAAATGAATTTTAAGTGGCTATGCGTGGTTTCTGGAAAACAGGGAAGGAGTTATCGGATCAAGCTGAAATTTCGCGGATAAGCTCCTGGGCCCTAGGGGACCTTAACTTGTGAATTTCAGCCCGATCGGACAACGTTAAAGGGGGGCTTGGGTTGACAGGTCGAAACTTTCGGCCAGATTTTCCCCATGAAGAAAAAGTTGGAGGGGGATGAAATTTTGCAGGTTTCTTAGTTGGAGCTCGGGCTACGAAATGCATCCCTCTCCATCCGTCTGCGACCACTGGAACCGAAGATCGCTTAACATTGTCGTGTGTCGCCTCTTTATAGAGGCACGAGTGTGCCTCCTTGACAAAGGGGTTCACCCCCTCGTCAGAATCTCGCTCTTTACACTAACGCTTAAATTTTGTTCCAATTTCTTAAGAATGACCTCTGAATCACAAAAGCCGTAGAATAAATAGTTGAAATTACTAAAAATATTTTAGCTTTTAAAAGAGCGAGGTATTAGGAGGAGGTGAGCCTATCTTATGCGTAATAATTTCTGTTCGTCTTAAATTTTAATGCTTCTCCTTACTTTCAGTTGAAAAAACTTTCATATTTATTTTTTTCTTGTATATTTTTAAATAATGCTAGATAATCTTGCACTCCCTTCATGAAAATCTTCTTCCCCAATGACCAATTCCTCCACGGAAAGTTCCCCCAGCATATTCCCCTCTTCTAAAATCCTCCCTTCCAACCTAAAAATCACCCTGAAAACGTCTGTACACTTCCGAATAACCATTACTATATGCAAGCACTAGTTAAAGTTTGTAACTTGTGGCCCCTCCCACGGGGACTGTGGGGGAGCAAGTTGTCCCCTAAGACATAGTTACAAGGATTTTGACTACTTTGAATAAAATGGCAATCTCAGAATTTTGATCTGGTGACTCTGGGAAAATAATTAGCGTGGGAGGGGCCTAGGTGCCCTCAAATTTTTTTAGTCGCTTAAAAAGGGCACTACAACTTTTAATTTCCGTTAGAATGAGCCCTCTCGCAAGATTCTAGGACCATTGGGTCGATACGATCACCCCTGGAAAAAAAAACAACAAACAAATAAACACGCATCCGTGATCTGCCTTCTGGCAAAAAATACAAAATTCTACATTTTTGTAGATAGGAGCTTGAAACTTCTACAATAGGGTTCTCTGATACGCTGAATCTGGTGGTGTGATTTTCGTTAAGATTTTATGACTTTTAGGGGTTTTCTTTCGCCTATTTTCTAAAATAAGGCAAATTTTCTCAGGCTCGTAACTTTTGATAGGTAAGACTAATCTTGATTAAACTTATATATTTAAGATTAGCATTAAAATGCAATTCTTTTGATGTAGCTATTGATATCAAAATTTCATTTTTTAGAGTTTTGCTTACTATAGAGCCGGGTTGCTCCTTACTACAGTTCGTTACCACGATCTGTTTGAAAGGTTCATCGATAAGAGTGTTTCTGAGAGGCTTAGAGCGGAGGTAGTTACTTTTACAACTCAACCAGTATTCAAGAGTATGCAGACAAAGTTTGTCGGCCTGTAAGCTTATAGTTAGGCAAAAGCAGAAGTGACGAAACAATACAAAAAGTATAAGTACCAACTTTTACACAAGGGATACCAAAAAAACTGCTAAGACTAATATTATCACGTTAGCCTGAAAATCTCAAGCAGGCTACAAGTTTGGCAGAAATGGAAGCGAAAATTGATGAAGTTATGAGAAAAATTTCATCAGATGTCAATAAATAACACAGTAAACATATATTACTTTAACCATGGAAGAGGGCAAAAACGTGTCAAATTTGGGGAGACAGATCGTTAACCTAAGAGGCACGAAGGGGGCCAAGGGTCATCTTCTAAGGAAATAGCCGACCGATTCCACGACCTTGAGTCCTTAGCAGCATGGAACTATAGAAAATATGGGTGTCCACCACCATGGACAGTATGCTAATCAATAATGATAGGTAAAAGACATATAAAAGTAATTATACACTCCGTAGAGGTCAGAAGACTAACGGACAATATAGAAAAGATTTCGTTGCCATTATTGTAGCAAACCAAATCACCATGCAGTAATTTTTGACATAGAATTTGACATAAGGAAGGGCCAGCATATAAAACGAGACACCAGTTTGGAAAACAGAGTGGTACAAATTTAAATAATGATTTACTATAATGGTTAATGATAATAATTTAATAATAATTAAAGATAATAATGATTTACCGATTTTACACTGTTTTAAAATTGAGTGTTTCCAAAACATTCCGTGTCTACTTGATACAGGTGCGTCAAAACGTTAATTAGAAAAAAGGTTTTTAATAGGTTTCCCTCTATTGTACAAAATCTCTGTTTCTGTTAAGCTGTTATTAAGCTGTTAAGTTTCTGTTAAGCTACATTATCACAGATGCTGTATATGCTAGAGTGTATAGATATTCAAAGCTTACTTATCTAGATGCTCCCAACCAACTTTTACCCAAGTAATCATTTATAAAGAATACCATTTGAAGCAAAATTGAAAATAGGTATTAAAAAAAGAAAGAAAGTGAAAAGTGTTGAAAGTCTAAGTAAAACAAGCCAAATTTCCAAATTATTCACTCACCGTAAAAAGATGTTCAAAAATTTCTTGTGAGTAGCTAGGGTGTCAAATCATGCAAATAGAAGGGGGGGAGGTAAAATTTTTTATCCAAAACCTAGGTGGGGCAAAATTTATTATATAAAATATAGAGAGGGGGTGGACAACTATGCTCTACCCTTTTCTCACAGAGCTGAAAATATTTTGGTTGATAAAACCACTTTATCAAACTACCAAACTTTGACAACAAAGCAAAATGAAATAATATTATAATGTGCCCCTAAAAAAATAATATTTTAAATCTATTAAGAGCAAAATTTCACTGTTATTTTATATTAAATTTTGTAATAATTACAAAAGATAATATTTGTAATTCAGTTCAGTTCCTTTCTTTATTACAATAAATATTTACAATAGCACTATAGGCTCCATCGCCCATAGTAGGGGGGCTAAATAACACAAAATTTAAAACAAATAAACAAAAGAATTCCCTTCATTAACTTTATACAATAATAAAAAAAAACTCAAGCAACAAGAGGAGACACCACTCCCTGATTGATCCCAACATTTAAAACATATCGATCCTTTGACCCCATCCAGTGCATAGGGCAAAAACAGCTACTATCCATCCCAAAAAATTGCTACCCCATGATTCCTTGTTGAAAAGTCTTTCCCCTGTTGAAATAAGGAATAACCCTTATTTCTTAAATAGGAAATAGAAATAAGGAATAGAAGAAACAGAAATAGGAAAAATAAGAAGTCGAAGAAGAAATAAGAACATCCAGTTCTGGAAGATGAAAAATCCTTTACATCATTACATAATAATATTTTCCTATACCATATTACATGAATAAAACCTGAAAATTGACGTCTAAGAGAATTTCTCTGTGACCAAAAGAGGAAATGGTAAGAGCAAATGAGAGCAATAAGTAACGCTATCTAGCTAAAAAAAATCAACATCATACAAGTTTCATCAAAATACTTATTTTTTAAAAGTAGTCTTTTCGTTTTGCCTTAACCTTGATCAAGAATGATGAAGGTATTTCTCCAAAAAATAAACCCATCTGTGCCGCGTTTGTTCTTTAACTAACATAGTCCTTCCCAAATTTACTTCTTCAACCGCCCCTTTTCATGAAAAAATATAACTCAGGGCCCCCCTGCGGATTATTTATTTTCAAATTTTAATAGCGAATAAACAGAAAAGAGTAAAAAATAACAAATCAACTTCTTCGTAAATCATACTAAAGAAAGGAAGAAATTAGAAAAACTGATGCTATTACTAAAACAATTTTTATTATAAAGTATAATAAAGTGACAAAATTATCTACAATGAGATTTGTTTTTCGACAAAATCATTAAACTAGCTGTCGAGCTTAGAAAAGAAAAGTAATGCAAAACAGTTCAAATACGCAAAATCGTCTCATTGAGGAAGAAGAAACTTGTTTGCCGCTAATTTAGTTAGCCTTGGGGCAATAGTAGTCTTATGACACCTACCCTATTCTGAAAAATCATTTTTTCCTGTTTGAAAAACAGACAACAAAATATAATTACAAAAACAAACAAGGAGCGTTTTCTCACCTCATCAGAAATTATTAGACCATTATAAACATGAAAAAAAATATCTAAAATTTGTAATTTCATATGCTTAATAAGATTTATTATTTAAATATGAATTGTTTAGGATAAAACTAATTTATTCATTTGGTTGCATATTATTTTTTTGGGTTAGACAAGGTGTGAAAAATAGCAACAGACAAAAGTGCTATAATAAAGTTATGATGTAAATTGTAAGACGAATTTAGGTTGACTAACAGGGGAGTCTGAAGTTATTATTATCTCACCATTATTTATTTTTAAAAAACCAAGACATTTCTTAAAATAAACTAATTTAAAAACTAGGCTTTTTAACTTAATCTAAACTTTAATTTACGATTTCTTATGGGATAGCCAAACTATTTGTTTAAAATGAAGTGCATTTTATGGTAAAAATCAAATGAAAAAAACAATTTTTTTCAACTGAAAGTAAGGAGCAACATTAAAAATTTAAACGAACAGAAATTAATAGGTATATGAAGGGGATTGTTCCCTCCTCGACACCTTGCTCTTTACGCTAAAGTTTTCTAGTTCTTTGAAAAAGTCGTCTAGCTGCTCTAATTAAACGACCCCAGTATTTCAGGAGTCATTCTTAAAGAATTGCGAAAAAATTCAAACTTAGGGGTAAAGAGAGGTTTTGAGGTGGCAACCTCCTTCACATAGAAAAGAATTTCGATTTGTTTAATTTTTAATGTTACTTCTTACTGTCAGTTGAAATAAACTTGTCTTTTTATTATATTTTTGATCATTTCTTAAAATATTTTCAGAAAATATGACCCCATCTCCACGGAGGAACCCCCTTACCATGGAAGTATCCTCTAAATTCAATCCCAGTGAAAATTTACCCAGGGCAGTTACTTTTAAACGCTCCTCCCGTAAAATTGAGACCAAAAAGAGAAAGCAAGACATATAAAAATAATTTTGTATAAGAATTCTGGCAAATTCTCTTGACAAGTTCACTGCCTGGAAATTTACCTTCTTATGGCATATTCCCCTGTGGAAAAACCCCCAGCAGAAAATTCGTCCCCTCTCCACCTGAAAATGTATGCATGTATCTTAATAACAAATACTATGCGTAAACAATAGGTAAATATTATGACTTAAATACCTTCCCATGGGGCTGTACGGAGGAGAGGTTCATGTTATACCCAAAGAATCAGCTATTAGGTCTTTCAACAACGATGAACAAAATGACTATCTCAAAATTTTTATAGGACGATTTTGGGAAAAAAGAAGCGGGGAGATGGGCTAGTCACCCTTCAATTCATTTGCTCACTTGAAAAGGGTACTAGAACGTTTAACTTTGGCTCGAATGAGCCCTCTTCCAATATTTTAGGACCACTGGGTGAATACGATTACCCCTGGGGAAAACAAATAAACCAAAAAAAAACTAAACACGCATCCGTGATTTTCTTCTGCCAAAAATACAAAGTTCCACATTTTTGAAAACAGGAGCTTGAAACCTATGCATTAAGGGTGTCTGATACGCTGAATCAGACAGTGTGACTGTGTTGCGAGAGAAACACTCTGGTTCTGTCCCGGTTTTCCTTTTTTTTCTATGCCGCCGATCTCAGCTTATTCCTGGAAACTGGTAAGAGTCTAACCTGTGCGGTTTTTACGGAAAGTGTGGACCTCAGGCCGGAATGATGAATATGACATTACATTTTGGGAAGCTCTGCAGAACTCTTGCCTGGGGCCAAAAGGGATGGTTTTTGCTTCTCCATGAGCCAGAGCTTATGGTGTGCGAAGTAAAGTGGAGTTATATAGTCTATGTCAGAGAGGAATATCTTAAGTTGTGCAGCCAAGCTTTCGATACATCAAGGTATGTTTCTGCTTTCAAGTGAAAAGCTCCGTTCTAGGAGGCACCACTTTCACATTGAAGATTGACTAAAATCTATAAGTGTTAAATATATGCGGCAGTTACCCGGCCCCACAGCCAATATATCTTCTTTGAGTGATAAATAGAAAAATTTACAGAAGCTAAAATATGGCATTTTCCCACGGGTCCGAAAGTGCTGCCATCGATTGTTTCTACCCATTTCTGGTCGTGATTTCAGCTGAGTTTATCATTCGGTTTTTTGGACTTGGGATTGGCGTAGAGAAATGTTATCAGATGTGCCTAATAAATTTTAAAAGTTCTCTCATTGCTAAATAAATTGGAGATTATCCTTATCTCCTGTATAAGTTGAGAAAAGTTGAAAGTTAAGTCTAAGTTGAGTTGACGTTAGAAAGTTGGCCTACGGCAAAAAAAAAAAAAATCAACTTTTGAACTAAGACAGATCAAATATTTTTTCGACGGCAATCGATAGCTCTTGATGAGCTGAACAAAGTATATGGTATTCATTTTTTGGTATAAAAATTCCTTCATGAGGTACACCAAAACCAAGGTTTGAAAGTTTCAAGGGGTTGACAACTTCAGTAGTAAGGTACACACTGAAACGAAATCTAGGTCGATACAAATTGTGAGACATATAGAGGACTCGTCACCAACAGGTGGCTGTTAGGTAATAATCACCTTCGGCAAAGAGGGTTTAGCCACTATTGCTAGTTGGTGTATCTATTATTTGCTTCCAGTCTATTGGATAGTAAAACCAATTTGGTTCCAGTGGTAAGACATGTAGGGGACTTGTAGGTAATAATCTGCTGTTAGGCTGATTATGGGAGAGGGACTTGTAAGTAAGAATTTGTTCACTTTGGGCTAGAACTTTGTGCAAATTGGTGCACATTGTATTCGATCTCTTTAATTCTGACATAATTAAGTGTTTACGCAACGGGTACAAACGATAACGTAAAATAATGAGGTAAATTCGTAATAATTAGTGTCACCTATGGTATTTTAATCCTGAAAAGTTACGGATAGCTTTATAATACCAAATAGATCATATAAGATATTGTTCCAAGTTTTCATCAGTCACGATGTCTACAATTGAAAAGGATAAAGTTCAACTGGCTGCAAAGTCAATTTAGTCCCTTTTTTCGATACTACTGTTGTTGTTTTTTCAACGCTGAGGAAAAGCCTTTAATCATGTGATTACTGATCGATAGCGAAGAAACAAATCTAAAGTGTAGCGCTCGCAACACTTAAGTCGGCAAAGCCGGACAAAGGTTGCTGCAGCACTTCACGTTGCCCGGGCAACGTAGGTCTAGTTTTTATTAAGATCAATCGATTTTTAGGGACTGTTTCATTCTTTTTTCGACAATCAAGAAAATATTCTCAGGCTCGTAACCATTGATGGATAAGACTAAACTTAATGAAATTTTTTTAATTTGAAATCAGCATAAAAATTTGTTTCTTTTGATATATATTTTTGAATCAAAATCCGTTTTTATATAACCGTTATTTCGAGTTTTGGTTACTATTCAGCCGATTCTGATTTTTAAATGAAGTGTATTTTATGGTGGAAATAACGGTTTTTAGCAGTTCTTAGCCATTATGAGATGGCCAGAACCCTAATTTAAGGGCTTAGAAACCTATTTTTAGGTACGTTTTGTTTAGAATGTATTATATGGTAGAAATCAAACATTTAGCATTCATTAGTCATTACGAGACACCCTGACCCTCTAAATTAACCGCCGATAAAGTTATTTGTAAGTACGATTTATTAAAAATGAATTGTATTTTATGTTAAAAATGAAGTTTTTTTTAGCAGTACTTGGCCATTATGAAATAGCCAGACCCCTAATTTAATGGCAAATAAACTTATTTGTAAATACTATTTGTTTAAGATGAAGTGTAAAGTATGGTAGAAATTATGATTTTTAACTGTTCTTAGCTATAATGAGATAGCCAGGTCCCATAATTAAGGGTTTATAAACCTATTTGTATATTTGATTCATTCAGAAGAAAGTATATTTTATGAAAGAAATAAAAAAAACTTAGATGTCCTTGGCTTCTACTATATAGAAAGACCCTTAAATTACGGGTCTATAAACTTATTTGTAAGTACAATTGCATAATTGAAGTGTTTTTTTTCTGGTAGAAATAACAATTTTTTAGCAGTCCTTAGCTAATACGAGATAGCCAGGCCCATTAGTTAAAGGCCTATAGATTTATTTGTATGTATGATTTATTTACAGTAAAGTATATTTAAGGTAAAAAATAAAGATTTTTAGCCGTCCTTAGCCATTAAGAAACAGCCGGGTCCATATATTAAGGGCCAATAAACTTATTTTTAAGTACGATCTGTTTAAAATGAAGTGCATTTTATGGTAAAAATTAAATAAATTCATTTTTTTTCTTCACAAAAACTGAAAGTAAGGAACAGTATTAAAACTTAAAACTAACATAAATTATTGCGTAAATGAAGGGGGTTGCCCCCTCCTCAAAACCTCGGTCTTTACGCGAAAGTTTTTCAGTACTTTTAAAAAGCCATTTTGTTCTAATTAATGTTTTTGTGTTTTAGGAATCATTCTTAAAGAATTGGGACACAATTCAAATTTTAGCGTAGCCTACAGATGGAGGTCCTGAGGAGAGGGCAACCCCCAACATATTAGAAATTATTACTGCTTGTTTTAAGTTTTAATGTTGCTCCTTACTTTCAATAGAAAGAAAAACTTATTTTTTTTATTGAGCTTTGGTTATTTTTAAATAATTCCAGGAAATCTGATCCCACCTCCAGGGACGGAACCCTCCTTACCATAGAAATATCTTCTATATAATTCAATCCCGAAGAAAATATACCAAAAGCATTGAAAGCTTTTCAATCATTACGTTGATTCTCTTGAAGTTTTTTTTCCTTTGTGATACAAAATTTCAAGATTCAATTATTTTCTTTTTTTCCATTTTACCACTCTATCCAAAGTAGTAATTAAGCCTGTGTGTTTCTAGTTGTGATATTTTGGTCATGATTCTGTTTTGCTCACTAATATTATTTTGCTTATTGAAGAGATCTCTTTGCGTTTTTTGTTCCTCGTGAAATTTTGTTGGTTGTATTACGATGTCAATGCACTAAGAATTAGCTAAAAGCCGCGTTCATTAAAACTAGGTGACCAGAAAAAAAAGAAGGTTTTCAGTGAAAAGTCTTGTCTTAAATAACTATAAAAGTTCAAAATACTTATCTTCCACGTAGCTTAAGGTAATTTTTAGATTATAATCTTGCTTTAAAATAGGTTTCTAAAGAGATAAACATAAAGAAAATATAATATTTAGTGAAAAATTAAAAAAATTATCCCTTATTTGGGAGATAGGGCATGGGGAAGTGGCTTTATTTGTATAGGGTTATAGCTTTCACAAGGGTATGGAGAGGCGGCAACTTTTGAAAGGTGTAAATTTGGAGGGAAAACTAAAACTGTAAGGAATACTAACATATTAAGATTTGCCTCGAGGGCTCGGCTGGGAAATGGCCCCTTTGTCTTTTTTATTTTGCTTTCATCTAAAATAGCAGCAGTTACAATTAAATCGTTTAACTTTGATCCTACCCCTGAGCACATGTTTGTTGATTTTAAAAGTCTCGAGTTTGAGAATTTCATGGACGAATATGTTTCCAAGTAGACCGTTTTGCTTTCGGACCATAAGTTTTTCAATGCAAAGGCTTAGCTTCAGAAAAAAAAACCCTGAGTTCAAAATACTAAGCTGCCACACAGCTTAAGGTAATTCTTTTATATTTCAAACTTAAAAGCAGCAAAAAAAGTCAAGTATTCCCGTCTGCTGGGTAGGCTTATCTTTCTTCCCTGCTAATATTGAGGGGAGAAAACAAAATTACGACTCTTCCTGAAGTTTAAAGAAAAAACGATGAAAGTAGCTTTTGGACTGAAAATTCAGCATTAATGTTGCATCCAGATGTAGCATTCTCCGTGGAACAAGCTTTCGGATACGCTCACTATATAGTGAAGTCTCAAAAGTGGATTATTTCGATAGAATTTTTTGGGGCTTGTTCGGGCTTATTTTGAAAATCCCAGGGCGTTTCTTACGCTGACAATGTGGCAACACTGGACCAGAGCATAAGGAAGAAAGATCTGTTTCCAGAGAGATTTCAAATTCCAAAAATGTGTGACAAAAAAAAAACCTAGCGTAAGTGGCTAAGAATATCTCAGTTTAAAAAAAAAATATATTTGTGATCAGCAACTTTTATATGATTATTATTAAGGATGTAGATCTTCACCTTGATCAGTGATCATAGAGCTTTAATTGTATGATAACTGCTAAATACAATGATCATTGACTTCTTGTTCTGTTATTCTTGACGCAAAAAAATTAAGCTGTTTTAAACAAAGAGAAAACACAAAATTTCTCATGCCCTGCTAAAGGATTATCTCTAAGCAGAGTAATAGCTGATCAGCAGTTTTTTGATAGTTGTTTAATAAGGTGATTGTTAATATTTTAGTTGGGTGACTTCTTGTTATCTCAGAAAGGGGCAAGGTTAGGAAAATGAAACTTTCAGGGGTGGGTCTACAGGCTAAAGTATATTCTGGGAAGGAGTTCTAGAGTACCCACCTCCACTCCTTCTCCCTCTAGAGAGCCCTGAAATTCGCCTATCTGACAGGTTTGACAAGTTTAACAGGTCTAAGCAGAGTAATAGCTGATCAGCAGTTTTTTGATAGTTGTTTAATAAGGTGATTGTTAATATTTTAGTTGGGTGACTTCTTGTTATCTCAGAAAGGGGCAAGGTTAGGAAAATGAAACTTTCAGGGGTGGGTCTACAGGCTAAAGTATATCCTGGGAAGGAGTTCTAGAGTACCCACCTCCACTCCTTCTCCCTCTAGAGAGCCCTGAAATTCGCCTATCTGACAGGTTTGACAAGTTTAACAGGTTTGTCAAAATTGAAATTTTGACAAAACAACATTTTATCTTAAGTTTTAGTTACCAGTTGCTTTTTCTCTGCCTTTAGTTCTAGAAATGCAATTCCTGTTATGATTAGAATTCTGAGCCATATCAATGTTTTTTTTTCAAAATTTAGGAAATGTATTGGCATATCTGAAACCTTATAAATTTGGATTTAGCAAAGTTGTGAAGCTGAAAACAATTTTGTTGTACTTCATTCAACAGAAGATCTATTTTGCAAGATTTCACTTCTATAACACATATTTTGAAGGTCGGGCCCTCTAGAGGGAGAAGGAGTAGAGGTAGGTACTTCAAAGTACCTTCCAAGGACATACTTTAGCCTGTAGATGCATCCCTGGAAGTTTCATTTTCCTAACATAACCCCTTTCTGAGATAGCAAGAAGTCAATCAACTAGAATTTCACCAAATGATTTTCTTTCAAATAAAATTGATCTAGCCTAAATAGGGTGATAATACTGTCTTCAAGCAATCATCACATTAAAGCTACAAACCCATTGTTAACATCACAATGCAAATAAGCTGAAATAGCAGTATAATTGACTAAGGATCAGTGCAGTATTTGCATTTTAACCATGGTCTAGCTCCTTTAGAATGATGTTTGAGTAACCTGATGTGAGCTACCTCTTCTAATCAGGATAGGGCTTTAAACTAATTTCCCAGGGATGAAAAATATGGTGACTTTTCCTTTAACTACATATATTTAACTATATTGTGTAAAGACACAAATTTATTTTTAAGCTTTTTGATCTAAAGGATTTTTTTTTTAAAACTTGGTCAACTATCAGAGACAGCACCTTACCCATTCTTGATATTATACTAAACAAATCTGATAAATTCTAGTAGGATCCAATTTGGTGATATTTTGCTATGTACATTTATTCCATCTTTCATTTAAATTTGATACTCCTTTCACTAACTTCAGCAAATCAACAAAAAATTCTACTTTTTGTGTATAGAACCCCCTCCTCTTTCCCTATTTGACCTAAGGTCAATGAAAAAAACTTTAAAAGCCTTAGCCTTTTTGACCTAGGGTCATAGTCTCAGAATCTCAATCAAACAGATGGATGGACAAATAGATATTGCAATGTCTGTGTTATCTATAGTTAACACATTTGATCCCAGAAAAGATTTAACAAATTTTATCATTGTCACATCAAATTTAGCATGCTGATGAACCTGATATTTGCCTTGTAGTGTCCTTTTTCAAATAATATTTATCAAAAATAAAAAAAAGTCTTTTATTTTTGCTGTTTAAGATGTTTATGATTTTACAGAATGTTATATTTGATTGTGGGTGTGTGCTAGGATTAAACAATGCTTATGACAGCAAAGGTCCTTCCATTTGTGGCACCACAGAGCATTGAATCCCTGACCCTAAACTCCTGAGTCAACTGTCATATTTAACATATGCGAAAAAATGTATTTAATTTTTTTGCTCCTAAAGGTGTAGTTGAAAATAGTCAGAGCTTTGAGGTGTGAATCCCCTTATTTGTCCTGTTGGAAGGAGGCTAGTACTGTACTTGCAATTTTTGTAGTTTCTTGTTAATCTTATAATCTCAATTTTTGCAATTTTCTTGTTTCTTTACCACTTCAATGGTATTCTATGAACCCGTTCTTGTTCTTTGTAATATGCCTTTACTGTATTTGGGATATATCTGTAGGCTTCTCTTTGATACTCTACAATAGCATCCTTATTTAGATAAGGTTGCATGTAGCTTTTTCTAAATGTTGTCAAGTCTCTTAAGTCACTTATACCCTGATGCTTTCCCTACTGTTTTTAGTTGGTAAAAAAATAATCCAAAGAAAGTTCCCATTGAAAAGAGCCCAAAAGTGAGATTGAATTTATCAAAGCTTGGAGGTTTGCCCCTTCAGTCTGTTGAAAGAAAACACATTCATAATTGAAGCTTTGTTCATTTCAATCTTAAGAGTGACCTACATTTGTGACAATTCATTAAATGATTGTAAAGGGACACTTTTATTTATTTATTTGTCTTGTTTGAATACTAAATGTTTTTTTAATTCTTTAAATTGATATACATTCCTTACAAATTAATTAGTTGCACCACAGTTCCATTTGCAAGTTTTGACCTACTGTTGTAATCCTTGGTCTCAAAATTGCATATAAATTTATTGAAGCTAGGGAACATAGAACTCCTGTCTCTTTGAAGAAAATGGATGGAGGTAAGTTGGTTTAATTACACTAAAGTCCTAGGACCATTGCAATTAAAACAAAACAATAAAGATTAACTATAAAATACTTGACATTACATAAGTATAACAGTCACAAAGAAAAACCATTCACAAAATTTTACTCTTGTGCTCAGTTGCAAACCTGAGCAATTGCCTAAATTTTTAAACCTTGCAAAACATTCACCAGCCATCTCTCATGACCCACGCTCTTGTCTATACATCAACAATTCATTGAAAAGGAACAACTACCCTACTGACATTTCTTCATTTGTACTTATGTTTAATAAGTTTAAAAGAATGCTTAAATGGCTAAGTCAGAAGCCCAGTAAAGGACCAGATGGTCCTTTAGCCAGGAAGTGCAATAGGAAGCTAGGGGCCAGCCATCCTATGCTTTTGCATGCCTTTCCTGCTTACTGTCCCCACATTATTTTAGGTAACCTTTTAAAGTTGGGCCAATTCTAGCTGAGCTAACAGAGTCACATCACTGATCCCTGTCCCAAACCAAATAAACTGGTAATGCCAGGAACTAAACCTGTGCCCTTTGGATAAAGGATTCTCAAGCTCGAGAGCCAGCCACTTAGGAAGGAACACAAATGTGACCACAGAACAACAATTGTTTGGAAAAGAAAATATTTAAAAAAAACTCAAGTCATAGTTGCTGCCCATAAACAATATGCATTTTATTTAGACAAATTAAATTTAAGACAGGTATCAACAAAACTCCATCAGGAATTGTATTTACTAAAGATACAATAAGCAATATGAAAGCTTAGTTTTTGTGATATTCTAGTCTTGAAATAATACAAAATAAGAAAAATTATATGTTCTATTTGTTTCCCACAAGCTCATTTGAGACTACAATATGTCCATGGTGCACTTATAATCTCTCTAAAATGCTTTAAACAGAAAAAATTGTAAAGACAATTGTTCTCATCAGCAAGAAAAATATTAACATAGTTCTCTCAACTTGGAACTTTTTAAGACAACTTCTTAGCAAAGCAAAGGCAAAACAAATGAATTCAGCTAAAAGGTGGTAAAATATAGGACAAATCTAATTGGTCTAAATAAATCAAGGCCTATAAACACAACTGCCTTCTAATCTCAATTCTTTGTGTTTCTGATTCTTAGCAGCAGCTTTGTAGCCTAATGGAAAATCTCAGTTCTATTAGCCTACTAGATATGGTCTAGATGGTTCTGGAGACATTTACATTTTATTTTCTCTAGAGATATATTTAGTGCATAAGTGGATATGCACTATGTTAAAAATCTAATGATCACCCAATTTACATGACCACTAGATTTCAAAGGCCAGAGAAAATTCAATCCTTGAATCTAGTGATGACCTTTGATCTTGATTGCCATCATAAATTGGGGTAATGCTAACTCCATGTTTGTCAACGAAAATAAGTGTAGGGTTGTCCATTACTTTGGCAAAGTAGAACAAAGTTACCAATACCATCTTGCTGGACATTCAATCTTACCTGTTGAAAATGTCTGTGACCTTGGTGATCATTTTGATTCTAGTCTTAGGTTTGACAAGCATGTCTCTGAAGTAACTCGTAAGGCAAACTATCAGCTATTATGTCTTAGACGGAATTCCCGTAAGTTTAATCTCCGTTCATTCATTTCCATTTATAAATCAACAGTTCGACCTATACTCGAATACAATTCGTCAGTATGGTATCCATTGAATAAAAATGACAGAGCAAGGGTTGAAAAAATACAGCAAAGAGCAACTAAGCTTGTACCTTATTTGAAACATTTGCTGTTTGAAAATAGACTGCACAGGCTAGGATTGTCAAGTCTTCAATTCCGAAAGGATAGGACAGACATTATTAACACATTCCATATAATCAAAGGCATTGATAATATAAGTACATCACAGTTCTTCACATTTAATGACACTAACAGGACCCGTTATCACCCACATAAATTGTACCCCCTCAACATTCATTTTACAGCAGGATGTGGAAGCCATGGAATGACCTTCCACCTAAAACATTTCTAACAGATAACATAAATAAATTCAAAACAAGACTAGCAGAAACAAATTTTCAAAGTAAATCATTTTTAAATAATTTCTAGTATTATTTGTCAGTGTTTGTTGTAGTCGTTATTTTCATTGATTTATATGTGTGTACTATGTTGTCAGTTGTATTATGAATTATGTTGTGTATTATGTTGTAATAACTTCTATTTATTATATTTATTGCGACAAGCTTGAAAGCTTACCGTATTTGGTATACGGTAATTCTGATCTGATGGTATCTGATGGTTGATTTCTGTTTCTTCCCCTACTACTGAGTTGCTGTTGAGTAGGGATATGAGCTTCAAACAAATGACAAAAACAGCTTTCGGACTGAGTATTCAGAATTATCCCTGCATCCGGATGCAGCATTCTTTTGTGAAATAAGATTTTGGACACGGTCAGAATCTCTTGATTTAGTTTTTGCTGCTCTTAAGAGAGTGTCACTTAGTTTTCCGCTTTAATTTCAATATCATCTTCTAGGCTGATAGCAAAGTAATCAGTGCTATATAATTGGTTTTTGAAGAGAATCCAGTTTGCTGTATTTAGATTAAGTCTCATTGTTGGGGGAACAGGAGTGTATTTTACTGCATGGATTTCGATAAGAGTTGCAGCATGGTCTGACTGAAGATCTAGGACAAGAGAAATTTGGATTTCAGACTCAACCCGTGTTAGACCAATCTGTAAATCAATCGTTGATGAAGCATTATTCATAATATTGTAGTAGGTGGACAGACCTTGCGGAGGTAGAACTGTGAAACTGTTAGAGATAAGGATAAATTCTTATATGTTCTTACCCGCAATGTTGGAGTGCACGCAATTTTCCCATATAGGGCTATGAGCATTAAAGTTACCAAAAATGACAGTGTTTTATCTCTTGCTTCTTCTTCAAGCATGGTTTTAGTATCATGACTGCCATTAGGATTGTAAAGGAATTAGACTTTTAAGGGATGTCTATCTTGGAGATTTAAATTCACGCTGACCACATCAATCTCACTTGGGTACTGTCTTGGGGCTTTTGCTGAATGCGGTGTATCCTTTTTCATGAGGACTGCCAGTCTCCCTCCTCTTCTTTCGGAAAATTCTAAGTGTGTTTACCCCTCCCCCCGCCAGAAAATATCCACAGCGCTTACCCCCCACTAAAATTACCCCCTGAGGTCCAACTCCTCCTCTCCCCCGTAAAACACCCCCATTGGAGAATACCCCTTCGCGAAAAATACCTCCCTGGAAAATACCCCCTCCTGGTAAACACTCCTCTGTAAAAAGCCCCCTTGGAAAATGAGGCTTTCCAAATAAGGAGTTTACGCTCTGCAAAACTCGAGAACAAACCGGTTTCTTTGTTCGTTTCTTTCAGCTTAGCGTGAGACAAGACAAAGGTAAGTGACAGATTAGATGGGAAATATATAATTTGGGCTGTATATTTGCACTTAAGAGGGGTGGTTAAATTATTTGGACAGTTTGAAGTCAGAAAATAATTTTTAGTTCATAATATGCAGAATAATTGAACATAGCACATTTTGCAAGCTTACCTGCTATACTTTACCCTCCAACCCACCTCCATAATTTGCAAATATATAGTCCAAATTTGTTTCTAAAGTAACAAAGAAACCAATTTGCTCTTGAGTTTTAAGCATCTTAAACCTGAGTGATTGGCGTGTACTACACAGGTACTTGAATTTTTCATTGGGAGAGAGCTGGATTTCCCAATATTATTTAAAAACGATCTGAAATTATATTTAAAAAACAAGTTTTTTCAACTGAAAGTTAGGAGCAGCAACAAACCTTGAAACGAAAAGAAATGATTACGTACGTGAAAGGGGTTGCCTCCTCCTCAAGACCTCGCTCTTAACGGTAAAGTCTTTTTTTTTATAGAAATTAAAACAAAGCTTATTATTTCAATATAACGGTCAATGTGTTTCAGAAATCATTTTAAAGAATTAGGACAAAAAATCTAAACTTTAGTGTTAATACCTAGGTCTTCTGGATTGGTCGTTACTCCTCCATATCTTGCTCTTTACACTAAAGTTTTGTGGTGCTCTAAAAAAAATCTTCTTCTTATTCTCATTAAAAGAACTTTATGTTTCGGGAGTCGTTCTCAAAGAATCGAGACAATTTTCAAACTTTAGCGCAAAGAGCAAGTTGTTAAGGAGGAGTAACCCCCCTCATATACGTGATAATTTGTATTTGTCTTAAATTGAAATGTTGCCCCTTTCTTTCAGTTGAAAAAACTTGTTTCTTAATTTCATTTCTGATCGTTTTTCCTAAACGGCGCGAGGAAACCTGGCTGCGCCTCCGCGGATAAATCCCTCGTCCCCATGGATATATTCTTTGGACTAATTCTGGTGAAAAAATGCCCTTAATATCTCCACGTGTAAAATTGAGTCAACAAAAGAAAGCAAGGCATAAGATGAATTACATGTAGAAATTCCGGCAAATTTCCTAAATTTAAAAATTTCCCTGAGACCCCGCCCCCCCCCAAAAAAAAATGTATGTAAGCTCCCCAATAACAAATACTATATAATAAAATATTTTATGCAATATATTTATACAATATACAATATAAAATATATTTTTATACAATAAAAATATGTATGTGATTAAATTTGTTTCTTGTATTACTTTTGCTATTTTTCTTTTGTCTTTTACTCCACTTAACGTCTGTTTTGTGAAGTGGGTGATAAATAAATTATTATTATGATTATTATTATTATATTTAAACAATGGGGCAAATTTTATAACTTAAATACCTTTCTCCTGAGAGTTTAGGGGTCATGATATCAGAGGCGCCATTTTACGCTATTTGCTATTAATAATTGTAAATTTTAAAAGTAGGTTAGATTCATAATAAAAGTCTCAAGTTCTGTCAAATGCCCCATGCCCACCCCAAGATTTGGTCCAAATGGCGCCTCTGCATGATATCTGCAATTGCTTGGCTGTTCGGCTTTTCAACTGTACTGAACAAATTGACTATCTCATAATTTTGATCAGACGATTTTGAGGAAAAAGGAGTGCCAGGTGGGCCTAGTCGTTCTCCAGTCTTTTTGGTGTCTTAAAAAGGTCACTAAAACTTTTGATTTCCGTTCGAAGGAGTTATCTCCTGATATTCTAGGACAAGTTGGTGTCCTATGATATGGTGTCCTTGGTGTCAATAAAATCAACCCAGGGAAAAGAAACAAAAAACTAACAAATACATAAACGCGCATCCGTGATCTTTCTTCTGGCAAAAAAAATACGCGTTATTTTAGATAACAGCTTAAAACCTCTACAGCAGGTTTCTCCGATACGCTGGATCTGATGTTATCATTTCTATTGATAGATATGACTTTTTTGTGATGTTTCCTGCTTTTTTCAAAAAACAGGTAAATTTTCTCAGGCTTGTAACCTTTGATAGTTAAAACATATATATTTGAAATCAGCAACATATTCCGATTCTTCCAAGAACTGCTTGAACACCGTTAATTTCATTTAACCTAATCAAAATACACATAAGGTCCTCGGCATGGAATGAACACAGCTTTATAGAATGGTAGGGAAAGTCTTTTTACTTTTTCAAAAGTAGCCAAAACATTGATGCCAGTTCTCAATTAGTATTCAAGCACGTAAAAAACTTTCGGATTTAAATTGAGACTACATGTTACGTTATATATTTTCTATTACCTTGCCGTAGAAATCTTACTGTAACATGTTAGATAGATGTTTAATGGCTGAATTTTAAGTTCCTTGTCGTATCAATTTAGTTTTCTGTTGGCTCATCCAAGTATGGTCAACATAAAGTGCTATAAATATTTTCAAAATTAGCATTTTTTTTCTGTCATTATAGAGTGCAAAAGCATTAATAAAATGAGTTTTAATTGAATATAAAAGCTGCATGCAATATTAACATAACAAGACAAAACTTACACAAGCAAGATTTGTACATTTAACTTGACTTCTACACATCATGACTGCTGCCACAGCAGAACCTTGTAAAACAGAGCCCTATCTCATAGTAGAAGTCTATACTTGAATCAAATTACGTAATAGAAAATTCCAAAACAATATCAAATTTAATCCTTTTAACTTGAAAAAGTAATCTGATTATAAAGGGTTTTAATAAAAAGTGAATGAATTGCTAATGGCAATGAATAGACATAATTTGAAAACTGATTGGAGACAGCGGTCACCCCCTCCCCGCCTAACCTGGAGAGGGAAGCTTGAATGCTAAGCATATATATAAGAAATATATATATCATCAATAAATATATTGTTGACAAAAAGTTTAGTTTACTTTCCGGCAAATAAAACGCTAATAGCGAAAAAAGTAGACTTGTTCGTTAATTAATTTTTTTCAAATAAAACGAGCCTTTAGCCTTTTATCTTCTATTCAGAAAGAATCTTATTTTAATTTGTTTTTGTCCAACACCCTACCACTGAAATGGAAAAAAAGGACCTTGCTGAAATGTATTTAGTTTGGTAAACACAGTTATTAAGCATTTTTTAAAGGTTCTTACCAATAAGACTCCATGCAAATTTAGCAGCTGATTGAGGAACAACAGCAGGTTAGCCTACAAGCCAGTCTCTGTGATTAACCTGGTATGATGGGCAGTTAAGAGGTTGTAATATAGTTTTGCTTGGAGAAAGTTGTATAAAGGCAGAGCTGTTTCTCAGCAGCTTCCAAATAGCCTATATTAATTTCTTCATTTGTAGATTTCTCTTAGAGGCCTAAACATGCTATCAATTTGATTGGTATATTTAGATTATATTTAGTACATTAAGCTCACATAATGCTAGGCTACATTTGTCACTGTTGAAACTCAGGTAAAATTCTAGTTAATTGACTTCTTGCTATCTCAGAAAGGGTTTAGGTTAGGAAAATAAAACTTTCAGGGATGAATCTACTGATTAAAGTATGTCCTGGAAAGGTATTTGAAGCAACTATCTCCACTCCTTCCCCCTCTGGAGGACCCTGACCTTTGATGACCTTTAAAAATATGTGTGTTATAAAAGTGAAACCTTGCAAAATAGATCTTCTGCTTAATTGATGTACAACAAAATTGTTTTCAGCTTCATAACTTTGCTTAATTGCATTTTATAAGGTTTTAAAGATATGCAAATACATTTCCTAAATTTTGAAAAAAACATTAAATGGCTCAAAATTCTACTCAAATAACAGGAATTGCATTTTCAGAACTAAAGGCAGAGAAAAGGCAACTAGTAACTGAAAATTAAGGTAAAATGTTGTTGTGTCAAAATTTCAATAGGTATAGACCTATAATGTAGGCAAATTTCAGGGCCCTCTAGAGGAAGAAGGAGTAGAGGTAGGTACTTTAAAATACCTTCCCGGGACATACTTGAGCCTGTAGACTGATCCCTGAAAGTCTCATTTTCCTAACCTAAACCCTTTCCAAGGTAGCTAGAAGTCAATTAACTATTATTCAAATTTCTTGCCAGAAATTTCTAACAATAATGTTGAAATTATTGTTAGAAGAAAAATCAATCACCTGACATCCATAGCTTAGGTAAGCTTATTACCTTCTATCATAATTAAGTCAATTAACTAGAATTTTACCAAAACTCATATCTGTTGTTATGTCCTAAGTCTCATCAATTTTGTGTCTACTGATTTTTCTGGTTGAAATCCATGTTGGCTTTTGGGTGTTTTCTTTTCAGTAAACTGCAAATTATATTCTGGTCATGAGAAGGCATGGGGGTTGTTGGCCTTACTCTTGGTAATTTTTGCTTGTTTTAAGTTTGGCTTGGTTATTTATTGTAATTTCTATTTGTATTCCATTAAGTTTTAGATGTTTCATTACTTACAGGATTCTCAGTGCCATTAGGGACATTAATTTGATAGTTTTGTGGAAGCATTTTTTATTCATCAATAAAGAATTTGGACTGGACCAATTGCTCTTTTCTAAGGTAGAGCTACTGTGTTGAATTTTGAATCAGATAGATATATTACTATAACTTTATAGATATAATTTTAGAAAAAGGTCTTATCTTGAATATATCTGTCACATGGTGGAAAAAATGTTAAGGACTTCTTGGTATGTAATTTTCCACATAGATTTACCTTAAATTATCTTAAAGTTCACCTATATCAGCACTCTCTAGAGGGTTCTCAGTTGTTCCATCACAATTGTGTTCCTCTGAGTTAATGGCTATCTAGGTTTTTGCAATTTAAACCAAGGAAAGGGGTCTCTACCCTAGTCTATGAGTCATGTGTGTAAAAGTGTTCACAAATATAAAAAAAACATGCCATAATCATGGCATTAGAGTTCCTCATGGATAATGAACTTATAATTGTCATTTTGTAAAATATAAAAATTTATTCTGACTCTTTATCAAGCCTAGAGTTGCTCTCTTCAGCTTCTCAGTATAAGATGGATATTGACACATTTCATTGTCTTAGGATCATTGATAATCTCTTGTCAAGAGGTATAAGAACTTATCTCCAGTATGTTCCAAGCCACTCAGGTATAATTGGTAAGCATAAGGCAGATGAAATTGCAAAAAGTGCTTTAAATATTGACCAGCCAAGTGGAAGACCAATCCCAATTAGAGATATTCACCACTGGAGACTACCAGAGGTGCTGTTAAATAAGAATAATCCAACTCTGTCACCTTTCCCCAATAAGCAGCTTTCTAAGATTTTATCATAGAATTCAGTCTGGCTCAAATGGACTAAATCTTCAGTTGTTTTCATATCAGTTCCCTAATTCTAGTAGCAAAGTTTCCTCTTCCCCCCTTTGCAGGTCTTATAATCTTAAAAATGAAACAATTGATCATTGCCTATTTGAATATAATATGCTGATGTCTGCACAGTATTCACTGCAAATGTTAGAATGCTTTAAGCACCACAAAATCTCACTATAAGCTAAGAGTCTAGCTGACCATACTTTCAAGCAAAGCACAGAACTCAATGTATATTCTCCTATAATTCAACTCCTAGTATCAAAAGATTTACTGCAAGAAATCTAAGCAGATTCAAGATAAATAAGCGCAAACCAACTCAGTAGCTATGTCCATCTCACAGAGTGAGTCAAAAGGAATCATCTTGGTGTAATCTTTTGATATTCACTTTTGAAGGGTGAAAATACTTCTGGAAACCACCAGATTGTGCTTTACTTTTAGCAGCTGTATCTAGTTTCCTCTCATTTGTCTACATTTCATGGTGGGTATGTTCAGTTTGAATAGTTGTCCTTTATAGCTTAAGTTTTTCAAACCAGGAAGAACTTTGGTGGCATGTCTTTGAATCTTTTTCAAATCAGCTAAGTCTGTTTTATAGTAGGGTCTCCAAATCACAATCCCATACTCTATTGTAGGTCTGACAATCCCCTCATATAGTTTTACAAAAGTATCCCAATGAGCTTTGGTGCTTTGAAAATAGTTTTCTGGGTGTGCTCATGAAATTTAAGCTGTGAATCAACAATAATGCCTGGATCTCTTTCAAAGTCAACAAGTTTCAGTCGTATGTTGTTTAAGACTTGTAAATAGTTCTATAAGTAGTGTTTCTATTTGTGATAGTACTAGTGAAGTTGGCTCTCCCAAATATACAGAAACTGAATCATATGTTAGTGCTGGATTGGATACCAGAAACTATGAACTCATATTGAATACCATTTCTTTCAAATCATGTGATTCTGGATCAAGCAAAGCTAATGACGACAATACTGTTATTGAAGGACTAATGGTACTATATAGCAATGTAGACTGTATTACCACAAAGATGAATGAAATTAAGTTGGTGATGTCAACGAGGCATGAAGTAAGTGTTTTTGCCTTCACTGAGGTGAAACCTAAACGTACTGCATTTGCTCTTACTGATACACAAATTCAAGTGCCTGGATTTGAGCTACTCACAAATCTGTCAAATCCAAATGGTAGAGGGATAGCAGTGTACATAAGATCTCTGCTCCAGGTAAGTGTAACATATGGACCAGCAAACCCCCTCCCCCTTTCAGAACTCAAAACCAAATCTCTCATTCATTTATTTTAGAAAGTTTTAAAATAAGAATCTCTTATACATATAAAGATTTTAAAGTAAAAGTTAATCATCTCATAGGATTTGTGCTTTTTTTTAGTACAAGTTTTATAACAGGCAAAAAATGATACTTTTTACCTTTGGTACAAATCTTCCTTCAAGCAAAAAATGATACTTTTTTGACTACCAAAATTAGATTCAAACTTTTGAATAAAGCCAATTAGAACCCAGATTTCTACATCTGGTCTGGTCAACAAACTGAAGGTGAAAACCCTCGTTATAATAAATCTTTGCAAGGAGGTTAAGCCATATGTTGTATAGTCAAAAAAAAGAGTTGTGTTGCAACTCTTCTGAGGTCAGTCTACCCTGTGCTTAATTTAGAAATCCGGATTGATTCGGGATATATAAGGTGAACTAAAAGTTAGGTGTGTAATTCAGTTTTTAGTAGTCACTCTTTGATGCACTTATACTACTATCATTTGCTGGAGCTGTTCTACCTGAAGTTGTATATGAAGTAAGAAAATAAAATTATTGTCAATAATTGTGTTTGTCTTTGAGTTAAGGTACAAGTACAGTTCCTATTGTCTACTGGTACGTTCCCAAGGGAATCTGCCCATCTCGGCAAACCTAAACGTCATGATGATGAATTCGTCTCCAAGGTTATAGAGACTGGTCAATAGAACCCTCCCAAATCTATATCCATTAACTATAAGGCTCCCATACCACAAACAACTTAAACAATATAAGAAATCAAGTAGACTTTATAAGCAACCAGTAAAACTATAAGAAGTCGAACAAAATTTCATAAGAAACCCCCCCCGTAACATTTGGCGCGGTCATCAAAAAAGACACTAAAGGAACTGTATGTGCCTAACAACATGACTACCTGCTACCCTAGACAGATATGATTATTCACAAATTATTTTTTGATTTTAAGTACATTTAATTTTACATTATTTAAGTGTAGTGTAATTTTACTTCTACTTATGTATTTTATGTGTGTACCCCATCTTAAAATAATTAGAATCTTCAGTAGTTAAATATAAATAAATGTTAAATGAAAACACAAATTTTATATACGGCACAACTTTAAGAAAAAAAAAACTGAATTAAAATAACAAATATGGCTCAAGAACAAGATGAACTATTAAAAGCGCAACAAATTATTGCAACTTCGGTAGAAATTGCAAAATCATTACCTGATTATGAAGGGGATACAGATGTAGATCAATTCAACATCCATTTAGGACAATTTGTTGAAATGACAAAAATTGACTTAAATGCATTAAAAAACATGCTACTCTTAAGACTAAAAGGACAGGCTTTGACATTTTTGAAACAAATTGAAAATACCGTAGGAACTGAAACCACCTCAACAATTAACTCAATAAAGTTATTGCAACAGGCTTTTCAAAAGAGATTCATCGATACTAGCTCATTGAACAAACTAAAACATGGGTTAGTCACATTCGAACAGACCCAGAACGTAAGAGAATATTTAAATAAAATTAGAATCGCAACAGAAGCGCGATACGGTCCAGGTGAAGGGGAATTGTATGAAAAAATAATACTAAATGCATTTAAACAGGGACTCAACCCAAAACTATATCGTCTCTTAATTTCCAAAAAAATCGACGACTTAGAACTGGCAGTTCAGGAAATAGAAACCGCCGTGGAAATCGATTCCATAGTCCTGCAGCACCAAAAACTATCAATAAATGCGGTAGAAAGTAAAACAGCTGTAAAATCAAGAGATCCCTCTCCGCGATTTTTCTCCAGAGAATCATCGCCAAAACCACTTCAAAATCAAATTCGAACCACCACACCTCCAAGACAAGTACGCTTTGCCCCCAATAATCAAATGAGGGCACAGGCGAATTATGAACCACTAAGGTGCTACTCCTGTAACCGGTTAGGTCACATCGCAAGAAATTGTTTTACAAACAATAATTATCGCCCAAATTTTAGGGGATCAAGCAACCATTTGTCCAGGGGGACAAACTATAATGGGTACGCCTCTAGAGGCAATCGAGGGAACACCTTTTTAACAAGAGGTAATTATCCAACCCGAAATTTCCAACGCAGTACGAATCAGTATCGCGGAGGGTATCGCGGAAGGTTAAACCAACCTAACAATGGTTGGAATAGAAATACAAGAGGTAACTTTACCAGCCGACGGAACCCATATAACAACTCAACTTCAATTAATGATCAAGAAAACCAAAATAGAACTAATGAAAACTCTACACCCGAAATCTGGGAACCCCAGGGAAACGAATCAAGCCCCCAAAATTCGTAGGACCAAAATTTGGTGGCAAAATAATATATAGGTCCCCACCAGTGATTATACCATTTTTAAGTGCAAATAATAATAATATGTTGCCAGTATTTGAAAATTTTAATGCAGGAGATATTTATTTCTCAGCCCTTATAGATTCAGGGGCAACAGTAAATGTGATAAATACATCCGTATTTAACAAATTACCCAATTATATTAAACGACGAATGAGCAATATATGTCCCAATTTATCAAGTGTGACGGGACACGACCTGGATGTAAAAGGCACTGTGTACCTAACCTTGCGCAAAGATGACAGAAATTTCTATACTCGATTTATAGTTTGTAAAAATTTTCCATACGAAGCGATAATAGGTGCTAACTTTTTAAAAGCCAATAAAATATTATTAGATGTAGCAAATTCAAAGTTTATATATCCGACAAAAACTAAATCAGAAATAAACAACATACAAGCAAACAAGGTAAAGGAAAACATAGGCAACATGAAGGAGTATAGAGAAAAACAAATTCAAGAAATTTCATATTTATGGAAAAAGCTAGCGAATGTAGAAACTCCCAGGAAAAAATCAGAGGATAATATCCTAAACTCAATGAAAGAAAGTCATAACGAAAAATATTATGGATTCCTAGTGAGAAAAACTAAGATTCCCCCTAAATCAATGCAGAAGGTCCAAATATCTCAGATGTTAGAACCGGTTAATGATAAAAATGAAACTTGGGTAGCATCGCCGTCGGAAAATCTCCCAAAAAATATAGTTTGCGAAGAACAAATTATAAATTACGAAAAGGGTGAAGGATATATTTGGGTAACGAACACCCACGAAAACGACCTAATTACCCTAAGTAAAGGTACATGTTTAGTAGAGATACAAATAGTATCCGAATCCGATATTAATAATTGGAAAAATTTGGAAAAGAACTTAGTGAATAATATTAATGTTCACGTTGACAAAGAATTTTCACTGACGCGATCTCAATTTCTTGAAAAATTCGAACTAAGTCACATAACCGATATATCATTAAAACAAAAATTATGCGACTTATTATGGAAATATAAAGATGTCTTTTCGACATCTGAAGACGACATAGGACTTATCCCATTTTATGAACACGCAATACAAACCACGGGGTCGCCAGTTGCAAAACAACCATACAGAATTCCATATAAACATAAAGAATGGCTAATAAATAAAATACATGAACTTGAAAAAAATCAAATCATAAGGCCAAGCATAAGCCCATACTCTGCCCCCGTTATTCTAGTCCCGAAAAAGAAGAAATGATCTTAGACTAGTGGTAGATTATAGAGCTTTAAATAAACAGGTAGTAAGTGACAAATTTCCCCTACCTAGAATAGACGAAATTCTAGACTCAATATCAAGTAAAAATAAAATATTTACTTCCTTAGATTTGACACAAGGTTATCATCAAGTAAAAATAAAAGCGGCCGATATTTTTAAAACAGCTTTTTCAACATCTGAATGTGGTTCTTATGAATACTTAAGAGTACCATTTGGACTAAAAACCAGTTCAAGTGCATTGTGTAGACCCCTCCTTCATTTACTAAGAGGCCTAAATAACATAATTCATTTTGTTGATGACGTCATAGCTATGGACAAAGATGCGGAGGACCATTTAATGACCCTAGCAAAAGTGTTTGAGAAATTTAGAGAAGGAAATTTAAAATGTAGACCTGAAAAAGTAAATCTTTTTCAAACTAAACTAAAATTTTTAGGAGTAGTTGTAACACAAGGACAAATTTCCCCAGACCCTGAAAAGATAGAATCTGTTAAAAATATAAAACCCCCTCAAACGATTAAACAGTTACGAGGAATCTTAGGATTAATGAGCTACTTTCGAAAATTTATAAGAAATTACGCCCAAATAGCAAAACCTCTCACGGACCTCACTAGAGGGAACCCCCAAAAAATTACGTGGTCTAAATTAGCTCAAGATTCATTAGATCATTTAAAAAAGGCTTTAACTTCAGAACCTATATTATGTTTACCCGACTTCCAAACAGGACAATTTGTTGTTACTACGGATGCCTCTACCAAAGGGATTGGGGCGATTCTCTCCCAAATAATAAACGGGGAAGAAAAAGTTATAGCATATGCTTCGCGTACTCTCACCACAGGAGAAAGTAATTATTCTGCGACACAACTTGAATTATTATCGATTATTCACCATTTAGAAAAATTTAAACATTACTTGGTTGGACGAAAATTTAAACTACGTTCCGATCATAAAAGTCTTCAATATCTACAGACTTTCAAAAAACCGTCCGGAATCCTCGCGAGATGGATATTAAAAATTCAAGATTTAGATTATGAATTTGAACATCTTAAAGGAAAACAAAACGCCCCATGCGACTATCTTAGTAGGTTTCCAGATAATGCTCCCTTAGAAAATGAAAATGAAGAAATTAACACGGTAAAAGAAAAACATACTCCGAAAAATAAAAATTTAAAAATGCAGACCAATAATTTGGTAGAAGAAGAACACAAAAACAGCCCACTATCTTTAAATAATATAAAAATACATCAAAAGAAAGATAATATTTGTGCTGCTCTAATAGAATATTTCTTATATGATAGAGACCTACCCAATGAAATGAAATCCTTTAAAAAAGAAATTGATAATTATTATTACGATTTAGATGAACAAATACTGTGTAAAATAATGACCAGTAACGATAAAAGAAATCAAACGACCATTATACCAGTGCTACCCCAAATTTTGGAAAAACCCGCTTTTGAATTTTTTCATTCTGACGTAGGAGGTCACTTAGGAATAGAGAAGACCTTCCATAGATTAAAACAATACTTTTTCGTTGCTTCAGCCTTAACAAAGTTAAAAAATTACGTTAATAGTTGTGAAACATGTAATTTAAGAAAAAATCCTCAAGTCTACCCTAATCCAGGGACAGGAAGAACTCCTACGGCCCGGTTCCCCTTCGATATAGTTTCTTTTGATTTATATGGTACTAGTGGAGGACTACCCATGTCTAATGAAGGACACACCTGTGTACTATCAGTGATTGATCACTTTTCTGGTTTCACTTTTGCTAAACCATTAAAAAATCAAAGCGCCTATACAACGTCGAAAGCTCTCGCTAAAATATTCCTTAATTTCGGTATTCCTAATACAGTATTAAGCGACAACGGCCCTAACTTCGTATCGAAAGTAACTACGGATTTAATGTCTTTTCTTCAAATAAGTAAATTAGTATCGACCCCCTATCACCCCCAGGCCAACGGGAAGATCGAGAACAGGCACAAACTTTTCTCTAATATTTTAAGCATTTATACGAAAGAAAATCGCAGAGATTGGCATAATGCCTTACCTTATTTAACAAATGTAATTAATACCGCTTACTCCCAGGTCATTCATGATAACCCGTTCTACATATTATTCGGACGAGACTTTAGAATCCCTTATAAGGAAATTATAGAATCGAGACAATATTATAATGATTCTCAAGACTATAAGCAAGAATTTATCAATAGAATGAGAAAAACTTACAAACTTGTAAAACAAGAAATAGAAAAATCAAAAAGACAACAAGAGGCCAAAAATATTCCAAATGTTAAAGGAGAAATCAATTTTCAAGTAGGAGATTGTGTTTACTTAAAAAATGAAACCAAATTGGAAGGCAAGAAGCTTTCTAATAGGTACGCTGGCCCTTATAGAATAATTAAGAAATATGATAATGACGTTACATTCAAACTATTAAAACCACAAACTGGGAAAACTTATAAAGCCCATGTTAGTCGTATAAAAAGGGCAAAATTCACAGAAACATGGACCCCTCAACCTTCAACATCAAATACCTCGGAGGACGAAAATGAACCACATCGCTCTAGACTAAGTGAGCTTAAACCTTTTAATTTCAAACAAGGATATTTTGAAAACAGTAGTGACGAAGAAAAATTTAATGAATTTCTAACCATGACAAATATGGTTACCCCCCCCAAAATGTACCCCCGTTACGCGGAGACGGAGGAATAGCGATTCATTTTCCAGTGAAGAATCAGAAGAATTGGACTATACGATTTCTCCAAAGTCACAATTCTTTCCAGATAAAATTTCAACCCCTTACCCCCCAAAACGTTTCCCCGACAATTTGGTGAAACCTATTTCACCAATAGACAGACCTTTATCGTTACACGATGAATTAAATAAGGCTATACAGACACCTGGGGACATGGAGTCACAAAGGGACAAACAGCCCCAAAAACAAACATTAAGAGAAGCAATGGATATCATTAATTACCCAATTAAGACTAGACAGAGTACATTTTATACTAATCCAGTTACTGATGAGCTACAATATCACGATATAACCGTCTCAAAGGCAAAACCAAAGGACTGGGTATCTTGGAAGGAAACCTTAATGCAAACAATTCCTCACCCTCCGGAGGACATGGCTTTCAAGCAGTTTAGGCACCCCAAGAAAACATTTGAATCCTCCCAAAGCTCACAAGAATCGTTCAATTCTCCCGAGCCCAGAGATCAACAGGACGAGTCAATCAGTAAACCCTCTACTTCACGAGGAGAAGAAATTTACGAAGGTCAGGCTGGACCTGCACCTAAATCTCAAACCTCTACTTCAAGAGAACCAGATACTAAATCTACAACTAGTTCCTCAGATACTGAGAGTGAATCAGGCACAAATGAGCCCAAAAATGTGGAAGGAACAAGACCACAGAGTGCAACTGCCCAGGCTAAAAAGGCACAAATTAAAGGTCAAAAATTTCTTAAAAAACAATATAAAAAGTTTGACTTGATATCGCTAGCAAAGCCAAAGAAAAAAACCGAGTCTACCGAAGAGAAGGTAACAACAAGGTCAGGCCGAGTTGTCAAAAAACCAGATAAATTAGATTATTAATAAAAGAAAAATAAAAATCTATCAGTCCTGGATAAAATAAAGGAAAAAAGACAGGCTGATTTGATTTTTTTCTGAGGGGTAACTCGATGTATTTATTGATAGCATCGGGTTATGACTCAGAGAAAGTTGACTTAATTTTTTTTTGCTCCTCGCCAAGAGACCACTCCAAATAAAAAGTCCATAAATAAAAAAAGGGTACTTTTCAGAAAAGTTTAATAAACTCCGATTGAAGAATTGGTTCATCAAAAAGGACTCAGTATTGTGAGTAAGTCACAAAACTATTTTATTTAACAAGAATTTGTTACTATAGCCCCACCGCAATAATAATTCCGTAACGCAAGAGCTTATTAACACAACGATAACTAACACCTGCCCTATAGGAATCGCTATCACTTTATATACCATAAAAACTAAAATATTGCAAAACAGCTTGTGGAGATAACCATCAAATAATAGTAAATAAAAACTCATTAGTAGCCTTAACAAAAATATTATTACAAATAGTTAATAACAACAAGCGTCTTCGTAAACTGTAGTCGTAGCCAAACTTGTGCTAATTTACCTTGCAATTTTATAATTATCATACTCCTTTAAGGCATATTCTTGGTTCGCCTCCCTACTATTAAATAGATTTAGTGGCTTCAAATAAATTAACGTGTAACTAAAAAACGACATTAATATAGCTATAACTTGCAACATCTAACAGGCATTCAGACTTGGCATCGAATCTACTTCATCCTCCCGGCAGTATCAAGATCGCACTTAAATATTTTTTTTATATTATTTTCTTATATCTTTTCTCCGTGAATATGGCAAAGGGAATTATAGATACGGAATTTATTTCAATTATTCATGCCAAGGAAAATATAATATATTCGGCCGCTATGCTAGTCCAAGATGAAAACGGTAAGGAAATATACGCAGAAAGTTGGTACCTAAATTACGATTTGACAAAATTTAAACCCCACACGTATAAATTTGGGTTAAAATTAGCTAATACCCCAAAATATCGACCCGCAAGGGGAGAAGTAAAAATCAAATACTCAAACAAAAGACAAAAAGGGACTAACTTGACAAGTTTACAGTTAAAAATAAGAAAACTACAGAAAAAATTTAATGTCTGTTACTGGTTTTGCAAGGGGCCGACACAAACTGACCTTCTTCTAATTGATAAATGTAAAAACCCAAAAATATGTTATAAAATCGAAGAAAATGAAAACTGTACTAAATATGAAGGAGTTCACCACCCATTAGAAGAAATACGGCATTATGCCAAATTTTTATACGACCCGAATACACAAGAATATACCGTTAAAGGGGATAAAATATTCTTAAGACGAAAAAAATCTAAACAATCTAAAAAAGACGCTTACAAAAACAACTTGCATACCAAAAATTTTAAAATTCTAAAGTACAAATAATATTTTTTAGATCTGTAACCAGAGGGAACCAAATCAGGTAAAAATTCACTCAACTAACAGCTTATACTAACCGGAGGAAATGTCGCGTAACATAACCTTAGAAAATGTTCTAAGACCCCTAGATCCCGTTATAAACATACCCTCAAGACAAAACTTTTGGCTTCCAAACAAAACCCAAAGTCTACCAGATCTTTCAAAAATAAACCATGAAACGAACGAAAAAATCTTAGAATCAGCAGTAAAAAACGCAGTAAAAAATTTGCGTTACGACTTACTTCGTTCCTTACTGCACGTTCCAATTATACCTAGTGATAGTTTGATAATTGAAATAATGGTCATATTACTAATAAGTACTTTTTCGCCAGAGGTAATGAGAAAAGACTACGGATACATGCACAGGTTCGCCCTATACAATTTTACAGTACTTCTTTGCTCAATCCCCAAAAAGAAATATCCATTAATCGCGTCCCTAATATGTGAAAATTTTTGGTTAACACCACTTGAAGAAGAAAATTTCGAGCTACCTTGGCCTTCAAAGTTCTTAGAAATGCTAATGGAGGTATATTATAGGCTATTTAACAAAGATCTACTACTTAAAATCTACAAAAATAACAATGTAAATTATTACTGGATTAATAACTCTATTCATCACTTATATCTAGGACAATACGAGCTATTAAAACGCTTAATTACTAAGTTTTATACAATAGACGAAAACATTGGGTCAAAACTAGTAAAAGGAAAGGATATTCTAATATATGAAAAAATAATAAATTGCATAAGCCCGCTATGTTTTCACAAACAACTGATTTTCAAAAGAGTTTGTATTACTCCAAATAACCCCAGTCTAAAGGAATTGTGTAGAAAAAACATACGCTTTATGATGAAAAAAACCAACATTCACTATACGTTAACTAACCTAGCACTTCCTGAAACCCTAAAACGGTATTTACTACACATAGAAGATATTCGTGGAAATAATAACCAGGAATATCGATTGACTTTTATGACTCCACACCTGTTAAAATCTGAAATAAATCAATTTTCGAGCCAAGGGCCAATAATAAATATTTCAAATGACCATGAACTAGATTGTTCAAATTTTATCTAACTAATATCACTTTTAAACAGTAAAATATCGATAAATTAGTTTCTTTTACTCGTTTCTTTCCTTCTAATGTGCAGAAATAAAAATTGTCTCCTATGATTTTACTACTCTATTTCCGAGTGGGGATATTCCAGGGCATAATGATAGAAAGGCTATGATACAAAATGTATTACTTTTCGACACATTGTGCGTTGGAAGTTCAGACGAATTGGATTAGAGTACCAACCTAAAAACCATTAAGTTAATGTAACTTGATTTTTTTAGAAACCGGGCGATATCTGCCAAGAAAGTCAAGGAAAATGAGTAACCAACCACCAAATTATTTTTTCGCAATTCAAGTCAAAAGCGCGCAAATAAAAAGAAAGGCCTCAGAGGTACAAAACTACATAATTAATATAGACCCTAGTTTATCGCAAGCCCTTATTCAACACAGTACTTTTCACGTTACACTAATGGTCATCCACCTAAAAAATAATAGTGAAATCGAATTAACAAAAAATGCTTTCGCGAAGGCAATATCTGCCTTTCAACAGGAACTCAGTGAGAATCAAATAATACTCGACTTCCAAGGCGTCGGAGAATTTTCAGAACAAATTTTGTATGCCCAGTTAAATAATGAGACAGAATTTAAAGTTCGCTTAAGTCCTCTTTTAGAAAGAATTACTAAAGAAATCAGTAAAACCGGAATACAACTCGCAGACCAGGAATGTTGGAAGCCTCATTTGACGTTAGTAAATCTCAGAAAAGTCGCGAGGCTAAGAAGGATGGCAAAAAAACTACCACCATCAATAACGTCTATTTTTAAAAACATGAAATTTGGATTCGAAACCGCGAAAAGCATTCAGTTCTGTTCCATGAATAGTCCAAAAAACGAAGAAAATTATTACCAAATATTATCCGAAATCAAATTCAACAAAGAAAACAACTAAAGAAATCTGGAAGAAATGAGAACGAGAATATATAATAGATAATACAATTAACAGGTAATATATCATTGCTATAAACTTAATAACCCTTTACGCCACTAACGGCAAGGCAACTAACCTATGTATGCCTTTTATCAAAAATAAAAATTTTCTTTTACAAATATAAAAATAAGCATCTCACAAACCAAATATGTCTGTGAATAAGACTAACCAACTTAAGATTTATAAGCCTTATAAAAAAAAAAAAAAAAAAAAAAACCTAGGGTATCTTTTAAATTAAACTCCTTTTTGTATTATGTATAAAAATTCTTATCCTTTTAAAATAATATATATTTACGAAATCAATTTAAAGCTCAATCCATTTTTATCACCAAACAGACACAAAAAAATAAAGGACAGCAACAAAAAAAAAAATAAAAGCACAAAAATTTAAATCTTACCAAATTTTAGCTTCATCTTGCAAAAAAATGCCGATTCTATTATAATATAAATCCTAAAATCTTAAAGTAGGAACAACTCAATCCGCGCGTACTAGCATTGAAAAAAAACATATTTTGTAACCTGGCAAAATTACAGATCTCTGAAAGGCAAAATTGCCAGTTACGAGTGAAAGTGAAATTCGCAAATAGACGTTTTATCTAATAGACTCGTGACATATAAAAAATACAATGCATGCATTATATAATAAATAACCCTTAAGGTACGTCTACTAATGTAAGAATAATTTTTACAACCAAGAAATGAACTTGCGCATTATAACACCCTACAAGCGTTTTTCGCATGACAAAAGTGTAATTGCATTTAAAAGATCTGTAGCAGTTTTAAAAGAATTTAAAAAAAACAAAAAAAAAAAACCGCCTAGCGGATCTCAGAAGTCAAGAAAAGTTAACCACCCATCTTTTGAATTAACCAATTACAATGAAGCTTCTCCTGAGGCATTTAAAGAAGTAACCAATCACAGCGATACATCTCAGTGATAGGTTAAAAGTTTTATTTGAAACTAAATTATTTTGTCAAATAAATCGTTTACATTTAAGAAAATAAAATAAAAAAAATATAATCACTTTATATTCATTAAATAAAAAACCATTAAATTTACCTAAGAATCCAATTAACGCTTAAAATATTAACTATTTCAAGACATCGTTATATATATAATATATATGTCCAAAGAATGGTTACGATGCGCTGAGTCCTTCCAACATAAATAAATTAACACCATAATATTTCCAGATCATCAACTGAATACCAAGCCAAACAGGTAACCTTAAACTTATATACTGCTTAATAATAATACCAATTAACACCAAAAATAATTAGTAAAACAAAATCGGTACTAAGTCAAAAAAAGGGAAGGATTGTAAAAAAAAAAAAAAAAAAAAAAAAAAAAAAAAATGAATCTAACGGAAATTAGAAAGTGGGAAACTCCAAGATATTGTCAAAGGCCAAAAGAAAACCAAGAAGCTCAATCTTTAGATTTTTCAATTATGTCATATAATGTACTAGCTCAAGGATATATCGAAACAATGCCGTATTTGTACCATAATTGCAACGAAGAAAATTTAAAATGGCCAGATAGGAAAAAAAGACTTCTTAACCAATTCAAAATGTCAAATGCAGATATTGTATGCTTACAGGAAGTGGATGCTGACTACTATTATAATACCTACTTATCGTATTTTCAATCTCAGGGGTATGACGGAGTGTTTAAACAAAAAACCCAAGAAAAGATTGATGGGTGTGCCACCTTTTTTAAAAAATGTAAATTTAGTCTAAAAGAAAATCATTCCTTAGAAATGCTAAAGAGTGGAATAAATTTACTTAATCGAGATAACATTGCACTTATTTCTATTCTCACCCCATTTAAGAACCCGGATAAACAGATATGCATTGTAAACACACATTTGTTATACAATCGCAAAAGAGAAGATGTGCGTTTAGCCCAACTCCAAGTACTTCTAGCAGAAATTAACCGCGTTGCTTGCAAAATAACTAACGACCCTCCAGTTATCCTTTGTGGTGATTTGAATTTCACCCCTTCAAGCAAATTATACTCTTTTTTAAGCCAAGGAAGGCTTAAGTATGAACATCTAGATATAAAAAAACTAACTAACTGTGGTTCACAAAAAATTGGGAAAACCTTCCTCCCAAAGGAACTATATATTTCTGATTCTTGTCAGTACTTACAAGAACTAAAACAAAATAACTGCATTGAAGAAGAAATTTTTTCATCCGGTACATTAACACATAACTTTGCCTTTAAAAGTGTTTATAATTCAGATGAATTTCCAAAAGTTCGTTTGAATTCGACTTATCACAACTTAGTTGACTATATTCTCTACAGTAATATTGACGAAAAATTCAACAAATATGAAAAACAAGAATTAATGCTATTAGAAAGACTTCGTCTCCCAACATACAAGGACTGCTTAAAAATAGGACCATTACCTAATAGTCAAAATGGATCAGACCATTATTATCTTGAAGCAAGATTTCGTTGGAATTGCGTATAAATAATAATATACTTTGTTAAAAGCTTTTAATAAAAGACCCTATAGGAATAAATTAATTTAAATTCTAATTTAATATAATACTATTTCTAGATAAGCCACAACTTATTCCCACAATAACAGGTAAATTGTTATATTCTGCTTAATTAATAAAACTAACAAAATGCCTATAAAAAAAACACGAAGTAACCCTAATCTAAAAAAAAAATGAAACACAATATAACCTCCTAGAACAAAAACCTAGTACTACCTATTATAGTTTACCCGATTTATACAGGTTTAACTATGAATTAAACGAAGCAACGTGGAACAGCTTAATTATTGATGCAGTAAAGAATCTAAATTATAAATTTTTAAGAACACCAATCATATTTAAAAACCGTTTAATCAGGGATATAATGAACATAATGTTAAACTGTCAATTTTCAGAAGAAGTAGTTAAGGAGGGTTATGAATATATAAGAAAATTCTCATCAATAACATTTAAAACAATACTTGACAAAATTACCAAGAAGAATCACCCCCTAATAGAAGAACTAATTATCGAACATCTAGATATTTTTTGTGATGTAAATAACTTCACAATTATCTGGCCCTTACATTTCATATTAATAATAGTAGAAAAAGACTTAGAATCATCTATTAAATCAAACTGGATTATCTCAGTTTACAACAAATATGTTAACATTACAGAAAATGAACCCTTAAAGGGATGTCCCGTTTTACGTAGAGAAGATTACGATGCGTTAAAGAAACTAACGGTACGTTTATACCAAAATGAACAATACTTATGGTCAGAAATTATTCCAGGAACAGACATCATCGTATCGGAAACTATAGTAGAAGGTGTCAATCCCTCTTTTGGTTATAAATTATTAAAATATAAAATAAATTACAATACAACTAATCAAACAAGTCTAAAAGGACTATGTAGAAATAAAATACGAACAATTATGCAAAAATTTAACATTAACCATACGTTAGAAAATTTTAAAATACCAAAATGTCTTGTTGATTATCTTATGTATATTAATATAAAAAACAGCGACCATATACTAGAAGTAAATTTTAGGACCCGTGAATCTTTAAAAACAGAATTTAAAGAAATTGATGAAAAAGGGCCTATCTTTAATGTAAATTATAAATAATATTTAGAAAAAACAAATTATTTATTTCCTTGGAGAAGAAAAAATTAATTTACCTTAGACGGTTTGTGTTATATACTAACAATATTAACACCTAATATAAGTGGAAGTGGTAAAGGAAAAAAAAATAACTCCAAAGCTAAACCCCCCCCCCCAAAAAAAAAAAAAAAAAAAAAAAAAAAAAAATTATTTATGCTAATCACTGAAATAACTCTTCTAGAAATAATGAAGTTGATAAGAATATTGATGACCCTGTGCATCCATTCCAACACACAAGATATCATAAAACATGAAGTGATTTTCAAGCATGAAAACTCACTTCTGACCAGTAACAACGCGTGGAAAATATTTATGAAACTAGACCCCAAACCATTCGAAACTTTATTTCAACAAGTAATACGGCTAGAGAAGAACACCTATGACTTAAGGGAATCAATTTTTCAATTTCTAAAATCGGACAAGGGACTGCAAGCAAGCAAAAGCAACCACAAAAGAAAAGAAAGATATACCTTCCAAGAAAGATATACCTTCCCTTACCTATCCATCTCCCACCTATCCCAAAGTCAAAATAAAGAAAGTAATTGATGATTTTGATGCAAAACTGGCCGAAATCGATAAAGCTATAGGACTCGGAAAAGCCATAGATAATAGAAAAAAAAGATCAATTAGTGAAAAACAAAATTTAGATACCGATAAAGAGACTCAAAACATAATTAAACCAAATAAGACCCAACTTAAACAAAGCAAATTTTACGATGGACAATATGCATTATTAAACGAATTGCCCACATTATGGAATTTCTTCAAAGAACTATGGAATGGACCAAAACGAACTACAAAATCTGAGAAAAAACCCGTACAAGGAGAAATAAATTTTTCAGAAATAAAGCCAACAGAAGTTGAAAACACACAACAAACCGCTGCAATTGAAACCCAAACAACTAACATTGTATCGGACCTTGTAACACGAACAAATAAAATACCAGAGATAATAAAAGGTATAGAAAATATTGAAGTAGGATTAAATTCCACTACTGGGACCAGCAAACCGAAGTACAAATTTAAATGTCAATATTTCTGTAAAATAATAAACGTTACGACAGAAGCTACCAAAATAAACACAACCTCCCATATTCCACGTATTACTTCTAATACCGAAGAAATTACTTCTAATACCGAAGAAAACTTAAACGAAATAATGACAACTTCTAGAAGCACTTCAAGGAAACATGAAACGACGACCTTCAAAAACTACAATACTCAAAACGAAGAAACAACAACAGAAAATAAATTTACTCCAACAACTATCGAAACTGATCTTACCCCAAAAATAGAAATGGAAGAAACGTTCCCCACATTAAACCCTCCATTTACTGACCCACAACCAATAGAATTAGACACTTCAATGTCAGAAATTACTACAGAAATTGCCCCTAGTATACTAGTACCAAGTAGAAATGATAAAATTTTAATAACAGTAAGGCAACCATATCAGACAACTAGTTAAATTTGGACGTCAAGCAAAAAAGGCAGAATACAAGTTAGATGGCAAATCCCTTTTGTCGACACAGATTATAGCAGAACAGAATGCATGGAAGGAGATAAAAAATGCCAAGATGAAAACCACTGGAGAGAATGTTGGACTATAGATGGTAAAAAAACTTGCGCACGACTAGCAATGGCTTACGAACCAGCGAAGACTGAATTAGAACCCCTCCCGGAATTAACTATGGAAAATGCTCATAAAATATCAACCCACCAGGCCTTCCTCATATTATATAGACAAAGATTGGAAGCGTTATTTGAACTATTCAATACAGAAATACAAAAACTTAAACAAACACGTATATTCGAAGTATTTTTCCGTAGGAGTAAATATAAAAGGTCAACAAGTTTAATCCCAATAGTAGGGGAGCTTGCATCTCGATTATTCGGTTTGTCAACCGAAGAAGATTTGAATATATTGAGGGATAATGTTAAAAGGCTCAATACAGCCATGAATACAACACTCCATGTACAAAAAATACAAGCAAGTATAGCAAACTATCAAAAAGACAAAATTGAGGCCATTTCCAAAAAAATCTCAAGAACGGTCAGCACAATGAATTATTTGAAAAATGAAGTAGACAGAGTAATCTCCGATTCTAGCTTAACAATGGTATCACTAGACATTGTTATTATGTCTTTGTTGAACTTGGCTACTGATGTCAGTAAATTTGAATTCGCATTATTTGAGTTAACAGGAGGAAGCCTTTCTTACGACTTAGTAGATCCCTCTGACCTTAAAAACATCCTAAGTGAAATAAAAACTCACTTAACATTTGGTCTCCACTTACCAGTAGAACCAGAAGTAGCTAACTTGTTTTTATATTATACCAAACTAAAGGTACATATCACCGAAATTAATGAACAACTGTTTGCTGTCGTAACAATCCCATTAATTAACCAACAGTCCATATTTGATCTATACAAAATATCTACTTTTCCAATTAATATTAAAGAGACCAATTCCTTCATGAGCATTACGCCTGAAGCAGAATATATGCTAATTGATCAAGACAGAAGGAAATATACACTCGCCAATTCACAGGATTTAAAAGAATGCGTTTCTTTTAAAAATTTAGTCTGCCAACTAACGCTACCTATATATAATGTAAAAATCGGATCTTGCATATTAGATCTCTTCCTAAAGGAATCACAACAACAAGATATTCCCAACTCATGTGATGCTTTAGTAGGAAGCACAAAGAGAGAAATCTTCATTAATTTACGAAATGACTTATGGCTTTTTACGGTACCTAGAAAGACAGTGGGAACTCTATCATGCTATAACAATACAGAAAAAATTGACCCCAGTTATCGAACCGAAATACTATTACAGGATGTTGGAACAATAACAATAAAACAAGGTTGCCGACTCGTGACAAAAGAAACAACTGTACAAACACCTTTGATCACAACTAGCACAAACGTTGTGAGCCCAAAAATAATAAATTTCCAAGGAATAAATTTGTCTTTTACGATACCAAACATGAACAACGAAGAATCAAAAATATCAATTTGGCCCAAAATAGAAAAAATTAAGGGTACTATGCAGCTAGCAAAAATAAAAGAGGCATTAGACCTACAAATACCGTTGTTCACGACAGAAGACCAAAGACTAAAGTACGTAGAAAGTCAATATGGACTATTCTCGCCAAATTCCTGGTACAATATAATAATAACCATATTTTTGGTATTTCTTATATCTCTAACAATAAGAGCGCTACTCACAGTAAATTATGGAAAATTATGCTCTTGAGACGAAAAACGATAAAAAACGATGCGATTGATGCTCAGGAAATGCATCAACTAAACCCTACAGCCCCGGATGATATTTAAGCCATAATAAAGGGAGGTTATAACAGCATGGGAAAATCGAGGTCTTTTCCCATATATTCATATAACCAGTCCCTGCTTTAATAAATATTGTTGGTGTATTACAGCTAGAAGGCTAAGATACGATTTAATTGTATTACTTTTTGGCGGAAATACATCAGTAATATAAATATTTGGCAGATAATTTTTATGTAAGCTCTAGACCTCTGACAAGTTTAATCACTTGTCCCTTCTTAATGTAAACAAGAGAATGGAGGTTGTCTCTTGTAATTTTCGATATTGTGTTGCTAAACTAAATATTCCTAACGCATGGCAATAGAAAGGCTATGACGCTAGAAATAGACGTTTCTTTTCTACAAAGTCTTGCGTTGGGAGTATAAAGAACTAGAAATATACAAAAAAAAAACCTCCAAATTAATCTTGTGCATAATCAACGCCTTTAAACAGTGTTACTTGTTTAATCACATAATCATATGCCTATCATATAAATGTCACAATAATCAATGTTAATCACAACCATCGTTTTTACAATTATATGATGTTGTTACTATTCTATTCAATAACCATATGATTCTGCCTAGAAATTTTTTTTATTACAGAAATTGGCAATTGGCCGATATTACATAATGGCCAAAACTGGAAAACACCTATCATGATTCGTCAACCACCAAGGAATGCCCAAAAACACATGATTCAACCAGAAAGCTATCACCCACATGACACCTCAGAGAACGCCATCTACCATACTGAAATCATTTTCATCTTCTGATGGGACATCGCAAGATAGAAAAGGCGTAACATCCAGCCAAAATACAACCACAGAATATCCGCGAAGGCACCATAGATGGTAACGAAACACAACATGAAGACCCGATATCAACAACATCAGACCCAATGAAGATTTACACCAGAAAATTCTAATCTTATAAACTTTGGAATCAACCACAAAGTAAGGTTTTAAATACTACCTCAGTCCAATAACGCTTAAAATGCAGAAGGGAGCGGGAAAGGAATGGAAGAACCGTAGTACCAGGCGTACATTTGTACTTAAACTCCTAGGGGATAGGTATTCCTAGTCCTGCACTTCCCATTTTGAAAAAGCGTGATAGAAAGACAGACTGTACGGATGCTAAATTTTTAAGAAACAAAAAAAAAAAAAACTTAAGGGTGATAAACTAAAGAAGTGACATTATATTAATTCAATCAGTGGATAGGGCAAGGACACGAGAATTGTGATTGGTGTATAATATTCCAAAAATAGTAAATGGTGAACAATTAAAAAGTGCCAAGTAGTGAGTAGTTGGAACTTAATAAAAGTGCAAGTGGAAATACTTTTTATGTAACGTTGTATATTTTTAGCTTTATTGTAAGAATACCTGGAATCAGTTGAAAACTAAATAAATACAAAAATTTTTTTGTGAAACCAGGTATTCAAGTATATACCTTATTAATGTCAAGTGATGTATTAATGTAATTCAAGTGTAAGGTGTAGGTTAATTAAAGGTGTAGGAATATATACGTTTTCTTTAAATAATCATTTTTGTGGTGAAAGAATTAAAATAAAAATATTTTGACAATAAGAAACTGTAAGAAAAATAAAACTTAAGGACAGGGAATGTTCTGATTGACGAGGGCGTCAATCTACAGCGGGATAGGGGATATGTAACATATGGACCAGCAAACCCCCTCCCCCTTTCAGAACTCAAAACCAAATCTCTCATTCATTTATTTTAGAAAGTTTTAAAATAAGAATCTCTTATACATATAAAGATTTTAAAGTAAAAGTTAATCATCTCATAGGATTTGTGCTTTTTTTTAGTACAAGTTTTATAACAGGCAAAAAATGATACTTTTTACCTTTTGGTACAAATCTTCCTTCAAGCAAAAAATGATACTTTTTTGACTACCAAAATTAGATTCAAACTTTTGAATAAAGCCAATTAGAAACCAGATTTCTACATCTGGTCTGGTCAACAAACTGAAGGTGAAAACCCTCGTTATAATAAATCTTTGCAAGGAGGTTAAGCCATATGTTGTATAATCAAAAAAAAGAGTTGTGTTGCAACTCTTCTGAGGTCAGTCTACCCTGTGCTTAATTTAGAAATCCGGATTGATTCGGGATATATAAGGTGAACTAAAAGTTAGGTGTGTAATTCAGTTTTTAGTAGTCACTCTTTGATGCACTTATACTACTATCATTTGCTGGAGCTGTTCTACCTGAAGTTGTATATGAAGTAAGAAAATAAAATTATTGTCAATAATTGTGTTTGTCTTTGAGTTAAGGTACAAGTACAGTTCCTATTGTCTACTGGTACGTTCCCAAGGGAATCTGCCCATCTCGGCAAACCTAAACGTCATGATGATGAATTCGTCTCCAAGGTTATAGAGACTGGTCAATAGAACCCTCCCAAATCTATATCCATTAACTATAAGGCTCCCATACCACAAACAACTTAAACAATATAAGAAATCAAGTAGACTTTATAAGCAACCAGTAAAACTATAAGAAGTCGAACAAAATTTCATAAGAAACCCCCCCCCCCGTAACAGTAAGAGCTCTTACAGTAAATTCAAATTACAAACCTTGGGTTGAACAAATATGGATAACAATTCTGCAGCAAAGTCTCTCTGTAGTTGTAGGCTGTTTTTATAGAAGTCCCAGCTCCCCTTGTCAGACAAGTTCCCTTCTAGCAATTGCATATTCTATTAATAATGTTATGAAGCATTGTTATAAGAATGTTCTTATTGTGGGAGATTTTAATTTGCCGGAATTACACTGGATTGAGGGGTTTGCTGTTGCAGAAGGGGTTGAACACTCAAATTGCCCACTTCTGGACTGCCTTCATGAACATTGGCTATATCAAGCAATTGATTTTCCGACCAGGTATAGAAGTGGGCAGAAGCCAACCCTAATAGACCTTTTGTTTATTAATGACCATGAGACGCTCATTAGTGTTGACTCAGAACCACCATTTGGAGTGAGTAACCATGTTGCAATTACTTGTAGGCTTAGGTTGTACGCACAGAAGAATAATTGGATTAAGCATGTGTACACAAATTACAACCAGGTCAGACATGAGTTAGCAAACCAGGATTGGTCATTCATTGATGATAAGAATATGGAGGAGGCTTGGCTTGATAATTTCCTGGAAAAGAAGACCCAAAACCCTACCATTTATCATTTGTGATGTCAAGCAAGCTGTACAGAAAAAGAAGAAGTATCAGAGCAAATACAAAAGTAGCCCCTCCCATGAAAACCATGAGAAATTTAAACAAACCCAGAATAAAGTTAGGTATCTCATGAGAAAGCTTACAACAGAATATGAAGAGGGATTGGCATTAGATTCAAAATCTATTCCTAAGAGATTTTGGAAGTATGCTTCAGCTTGGAATCCAGGGAGACACTCAGTTACAGAACTACTTGTGAATGGCAATGTAGTTAGTACCCCAAATAATATAGCAGTGTTCACGCCTCCAGACAATGCCCCCTTACCAGAAGAATCAGAATATTCTATCAGGGAACCTATGCAAAAGATAACTGTGGTTGCATCTGATGTGGAGAGGCAGCTGAAGCTGCTTAATCCTAACAAGTCAATTGGCCCTGATGAAGTTCACCCATGAGTATTGAAAGAAGCTCATGCGGAAATAGCCCTTCCCCTTACAAACATGCTTCAGAAGTCTCTTGATTACTAAGCAGATTCCTCAAGACTGCAGGATTACACCTGTACACAAAAGAGGTAGCTGCAACAACGTTTCCAATTATTGACCCATTAGTCTTACATCTTTAGCTGGTAAAATCTTAGAAGGAATTGTGAATACTCACATTGTCAAACACCTGACCACCAATGAGCTGCTCAATGATAGTCAGCATGGCTTTAGACATGGACGCTCGGTTGAAACTAATTTGATTGATGCGTATGATTTTGTTACTGAGCATCTAGATCAAGCAATCCCTGTCGACTTAGTTCTATTTGATTTTGCGAAAGCCTTTGATAAAGTATGTCACCATCGACTAAGGACCAAGTTATTTGCAATTGGAATACATAATGAAATCGTAGAGTGGGTGTTCCACATTTCTTTCCGGGAGAAAGCAAAGGGTGAAAATATTTGAAAAAAAATGGACAGGTATTCTTTTCAGAAGAGGTGGAAGTATTAAGTGGAGTGCCCCAGGGAACTATCTTGGGACCAACTTTATTCAACATTTATATTAATGATGCACCAACCACAGTCAAAAATAAAATTAGTCTTTATGCTGATGACTCCAAACTCATTGGAACTGTCAATACACCTGATAAGAGAGCCTCTGTGCAGAATGACCTGTGGGTACTTCCCCATTGGGCAACTTTGTGGAGGCTTGAATTCAATGTAAATAAATGTCAAACAATCCACTTTGGAAAGAAAAATGAGAAATGCCCTTATCATATGTTAGGGATGGATGGATCAAGACAGACTATTATGTTGTCTGAAGTGGAGAGAGACTTGGGGGTCATAGTCAATAAAGAATTAAAATTCACTATACACACACAGACATCTGTAGCCAAAGCAATCCAAACCCTGGGCATTATAAAAAGAACAATCACTAGCAGGTCACCTATGGTGATGACTAAATTATATAAGGCATTGGTCAGGCCTAATTTGGAGTTTGGCATGTGTGTCGCTAGCCCCCTCAACAAAGGTGACCAGCAGAAGTTAGAAACAGTTCAGAGACGGGCTACGAAAGCAATTAAGGGATGCAAATATTTAAATTACTCATCCCTTCTGGAGAGGCTGAAACTCCCCACTCTTGTCTACAGACATAAAAAAGGTGATATTATCATGACGCATAAGCTCCTGAATTACAACTCTCCATTAAACAACCTATTTCAACTTGACCAGTCTGCCAGAACTAGGGGACATAGTCGGAAACTGTATCAGAAGAGAGCTGCCACTAGACTGCCATAACTTCTTCACTTACAGAATAGTGAGTTTGTGGAATCCTCTCACCAAAAAAGTGGTCACTACCCCCAGCACTGCTGCCTTTAAAAGAGCCGTTGATGGAGAATGGTCATCAAAGCCATGGCGGACTGAGTGGGATGCCGTTGAGATGTCCAACCATCGTCATCACTAACCAGCGATTCTACAGGATTTAATCCTTATTTTGCTGGACAATGCGATTTAAGGTAAATTTAAGGTATTCTGTGGCCTGTTTTGATGTTTATTGTTAGTTTAGGTACAGAGGCAGTGTTTTTCTTCCCCAGCCACAGGACCTTGGTTTTGATACATTGAAGTTGAGACCTAGGCTTTGGAGGTTTTCAGTTAAGTTGTCAGTGTCTTTTTGTAGTGATCTTGAGATGATGTGAGCTTCCTATAGAGTTTTGTATCATCTGCATAGATATTGGTAGTGCTGATGATATTTCTGTTGATTTTGTGGATAAAAAGTATGAAGAGGAGAGGATCACTCACCCTACCTTGTATCACCCTGATGGTCACTTTTGCTGGATTTGAGATGCTGTCTCCCACTCTTACATTTTGGGTTTGGTTTCTGAGGAATGATTGTATCCAGCATAGTATTTATCTTGGCAATTTGTAATGTTGGAGTTCATCCTTTAGCTTTGCATGCAACACACTCTCAGAAGCTTTTCTGACATCAAATATTACTGCCAGGATGTTGTAATCCTATAATTGTATTGTACAGCCTCTGTTTGGTAGGAATCCATATTGGTTGGGATTATTGCTCTGTAATACGTGGCTTAATACCCTGTCTTTTATGCATCCTTCACAAGCTAATTGACTAATGATGTCAGGCATACAGGTTGGTAGTTTTCTGGTTTTAATCATTCCTGTTTTGACCTCTCTTGTGGATAGGGATAACAACTGCTACAGACCATCTTGATGGTATTGCACCTTTGTCTATAGAGGTTTATAAGATTTTTAGCAAAGGCTTAACAATATATTCTAAACTCTTTGAGCCATAGCACTTCAATTCTGTCTGGGCCTTTGGTTTTGCCTGATCTAAGTTTATGGAGTTGAAATTTGATTTCCTCCTTTGTAATAAGGTCTTCTAAGTGATTTGTTTTATGGTATGGTTCAGGTTCTGTTTGCTTTATTGTGAAAACAGAGTTAAAGAAATCATTGAAAGCTTTGACCTTTTCAGATTGAGAACTTGCAGATGATCCATCTTTGTTTATGAGGGTAGGGATTTCTGTTCTTGTAGTCAGCTTTGCATTTACATATTTCCAGAATTTCTTAGGGGCTGATTTAGCATCAGCAGCAATTTTGCCCCCTTGTTCTTTTTCAACTTGTCAGTTGCTTCTCTCACCTTGTTCCTTGCTTGGTTGTATTCTTTTCTAGTTGGTTCTATTCCCAGATTATGTTTTTGGAGTTCCTTTAGTTTGTTTAATTTTCTTTTCTTGATATTAATTAGTCTTTTGAGTTTTAAGTCAATGTGAATCACGCATCTTTGTGCATTGAAGTTTTTTCTTTTCTGTACAGGCTTCTGTGGGTTATGACATCACAAAAGAGCTCAAAAATTTTGTTGCAAGTTTATCTCATTTGCAGGATAGTCCAGTCCATTTGTTGGGCCACTTCTTTAAACTTAGAATTATTAAGCTTTATCAGTTCTTTCCTCTGATAATAGTGGGGATGGCTTTGATTGAGGGTTAAATTGACCATAAGTATTAAATGGTCTCTTTTATCTAGTGGAGGAAGTATCATGATTCTATCTACAGTTTCTTGGCCACAAGTGACAATGAGGTCCAGGATATTTTCTTTTTTGTTTGTTCTGCAACTAGTGGGATTTGTGATCAGTTGTGGGAGAAAGTTTTCTTCAAAAAGCAAAATGAATGTGCGCGTTTGTGATTCTTATAGTTGTCAATTCATTTCAGGGAAGTTAAAATCGCCAGTAAGGTATAATGGTTTTCTGGTTAATGCCACAACAGTAAGTATCTTGTTCAGGTGTTGAAGTGACTCATGCTTATCTTCTGCTGATTGAGAGGGTTATCTATATGTGCCTCCAATGACTATGCTTGAGGTGCTTAATTTACTACTACTACTACTACTAATTACTCACTGCAGCACCAAGCCGCCTGAGGCCAACACAGCTACGCACACTCCTCCTCCAACCTAACCTATTTAAAGCCTCCCTCTTTACACCCTCTCAGGAAGTTCCCATTGCCTTTAAATCTTTATTTATGACATCCTCCCAACCCAGACAAGGACGACGTGCTTTCCGTGTAGCCCAAGACGGTTGGCCAAAAAGGACAATCTTTGGTAATCTTTCATCCTTCATCTGTAGAACGTGGCCTAGCCATCTCAACCTTTCTTTCATTATAGCCCCAAACAGCAGGATTGAACCACACTTTTCGTACAACCTACTGTTTGAAATACAGTCAGTCAGCCGGGTACCCAGAACAATCTGTAGGCAATTTCTCTGGAAAACATCTAGTAAATTTTCATCTGCTTTTTGGAGTGCCCATGCTTCAGAGCCATATTTGACCACTGTCATCACAGTAGCTTCCAATATTCTAATCTTGATTTGTAGACTTACCTTTCTATTCTTCCAAACGTTTTTTAACTGTGAAAAAACACCCTGAGCCTTAGCTATTCTACTTTTAACGTCTTCACTGCTCCTACCATCTTTACTAATAATACTACCAAGGTAACTGAAGCTCCCAACCTGATCAATCTTTTTGTTACCTAATGTCACCTGTTCATCTTCACTTATTCCTAGCCTTAGTGACTTAGTCTTCTTAACATTAATTTTCAAACCTATTTTAGCACCCTGAGCTTGTAAAACCTCAAAAAATTCATTCATTTTGCTCATACTTTAATCTAATATGCTTAAATCATCATCATAATCTAAGTCCAGGAGCGTTCTTCCTCCCCATTTGATTCCATGGTCTCCAATTGCCTTTCCTGTGCTCCTTAAGACAAAGTCCATCAAAATGATCCATATAAAGGGGGATAGAACACAACCCTGCTTAACTCCTGATTTAATACAAAACCAGTTGCTAACCTCATTTCCTACCTTAACTGCAGCAGTATTATTCTCGTACATAGCGCAAATCACTTTAATGTATTTTTCTGGTATACCATATAGCGATAAGACCTTTGTTAACGCTCTTCAATCAATAGAATCGAAAGCTTGCTCATAATCGATAAAACTGAGGACCAAAGGTGTTTGACAAGGAAGGGACTTCTCAATTATTAACCTAAGAGTTAAAACATGGTCGACACATCCTCTACCTTTTCTGAAACCGCATTGTTCTTCCCTTAAAACTTTGTCTACAGCATGTCTCAGTCTAAAAAGTATCATATTACTCAGTAATTTGCTACCTACAGAGACCAGACTAATGCCTCAATAATTACGACAGTCACTCTTGTCACCTTTCTTATACAGTGGTTTAATTAAGGTTTTCCTAAAATCATTGGGTACTTCCCCTTTTTCAAAAATCATGTTCATAATCTTCAGTAGCTTATTCCTAACCTCAGAGCCACCATATTTAAGAAACTCATTAATCATACTATCATCACCTGGGGCCTTATTATTTTTTAATCCTTTTAGTACTGTCGCTAATTCTTCCTCACTAAACAAATCTTCCTTCACATCCAATGTATCACAAACGTTTTCATTTTCATCTATATCTTTTCCTGCAACTGTATCTTGGTTTAGCACATTCTCAAAATGTTCCACCCATCTTTCTTTAACTTTTTCCTTATCACTAATTGTGGCCTCATTTCTATCTTTAATTGGAACTAGTCCGGATTGGCTACTCCCTTTCAATTTATTAACATGCCAGTATAAAATTTTACTATTATGCCGTCTAGCCGCATCTTCCAGATCCTCAGCAATTTTATCCATCGCCTCCACTTCACATCTCCTTAGTTCATATTTTAATGCTTTCTCCACTTTCTTTACATTCCTTTTGTTTTCATACAACCTATCACTCAGATAATTCTTATACAAACCCCTAGTACTCTCTATTAAACCTAAAGCTTTTTTACTAATATTCCTATTTGCAGTCCTAGCACTCTTTCCTAGGACACCATCAGCAACTTCACAAATTGTTTTTCTGAAATTAATCCATCCACGTTCCACATTGTCAAATTTTAAACTCTCAAGTTTAGTACTCAACTGTTCCTCGAATTTTTTTTCTCAAATTTTCATCCTGAAGTCTACCAACATCATAACTTTCCGGGAGGGAGTTACCCTTCCGAAATTTCAGCTCTAAATTAACCTTAGACACTACTAGATGGTGGTCTTTACTTTTAACATTAATAACGGCACTCTTATACACCCTAGTATCTTGTATTGATCCTGCTAGTCTTCTGTTTACAATAACATAATCAATAAGGTTTGTTGTCTTACCATTACGTGAATACCATGTCAACTTATGGGCCATTTTGTGACCAAACACTGTATTGTTTATAACTAGGTTGTTATACCTACAAAATTGCAAAAGCCTATAGCCATTACTGTTTTCTTTTCCTACACCAAATTTACCTAGGCTAGGATACCATCTATCCCTATTTCTACCAACCTGGGCATTGAAATCTCCTAGCAAAAACACCATATTTCTACCTGGTACCCTGTCTGTTTGCTCCTGTAACTGTAAGTAAAATTCATCTGAGTCACTAGTTTCTCCATCAGTTGGTTCAATGGGGGCATATACTACTATAACTGATACCCTAGACTTTTTAGTCATAAAATCAGCAATTAGTATTCTATTATTAATACCCTGCCAGCCTAAACAAGACTTAGCAGCTTCCTTATTCATCATGAGCCCTACTCCCTGTCTATGTACCCCATCCTTCCTGCCTGAGTAAACAAATTCTATGTCACCTAATTTCATGCTTCCTACCCCTGGGATATGAGTTTCTGAAACTCCTAATAAATCCAGTTCAAACCGTCTGAATTCGTCAGTCAAAATGTCGATGCGATAGTCATTTTTTAACGTCGTAACATTCCAATTTTCATGTTCTTTAAATCTTTGAAATTATTTTGGCCTCAAGAAAAGCAGTGATCCTGGATACCAGTGCAGGATGGGGACCAACATATCTTCTCAAGTCTACACTGAAGCGCTTAAGCCGGCTTAGAACCGAACAGCAAGAAGTCCCTGGGACCTCCAGTAAGTTGGAGGCTTTGTGCAATCCTGGGCCCATCTTGATCACAACATGGTTTTCAGCACTTGGCGATGCTCTTCTATCAACAAGAGTCGAAATCCTGCACAGACAGTCCCAAGCCTATTACCTCCGACTCATTATATATTCATGCCTATAAATATTATGCTACTACGGGGAAGCAGCCCACAGTAGATAAATTAGCTAAGAAGAGGTTTTTCAGCCCGAAAAAAACCATCAAAACAAACCAAGCCCAGACAAACATCCAATAATCAGAATCCCGTACGAGTGCTGTGTTGTTTACTAGGCTATAATTTCCTCGAGGGGCGCCACTCCTCAAGTGGGAAAAATTGACTGCAAGTTTCCCAGTCTTGCAGGTACCCCGAAAGGGTCGAGGCAGCCCTTTACAGAGGCCGTTGTCCATAAATCTGGATCTTACGCCCTGCCACAGTTGTCCTACTATAGAGGATCCTCCCACGATGGTTTTCTGCTTCACCATGCAATTTAACCCATTACTGGGAGAAGGTTTGTAACTCATCTGACGTGTGAACACGGCAGTGGGCCCTGTTGAGTGTACATTTGAGGGGCCTTCTTCCTCCTCCACCTGTAATTATTACCCCCAGGGGAGGGTTTCCCAGTTTCTATTATGGACCCCACTGGGACAAGGTCCTACTTGGTCTAAGCCTCCTATGGAGCAACTGTCTAAAGATTGGTTTGATTGAGGCTTTCTTGACAAATAAAACCCAGAAAGTTCTCGCCATCTTCTCTGAGTCAGCTTTAGTTCTCAGTAATGTCCTGCAAGGAACCATCTTGGGGCCTACATTGCTTAGTATTTACACCAGTAACTATTCTACTAACCTAAAAATTGCTCTGATGTTATATGCTGATGACTGTAAGCTACATTATATTTTACAGATGTAAAACTCAATGTATATTCTCTTATGATTGAACTTCTTGTATGAAAAGATTTACTGCAAGAAATCTGAGCAGATTCAAGATAAATAAGGACAAACCAACTCAGTAGCTCTGTCCATCTCACAGAGTGGGTCAAAAGGAAAAGGGCTGAATAGTCTCAATTGGAAAGCCTATGACTACTGAAAAAGAAGAAGGAAAGAAGATGTTGTTTACTTGAGCAATGGGAACTTACCATTTCATTATTAGATTGTGATACTCCATGGTAATTCCTGGCCTGTGGCATTTTCTGGCTGGCTTGTGACACCCTCTAAAACACACTATCAATCATAAGGCATTTTTATACATTTTCTTGATAAAAATAATGTTTTAACTACATTGGTTTGTGGAAGTGTCAATTTGCATATTGTCTTTGATTTTCAAGCACCAACACATTTCACATCCCACCATGGCAATATTTGGCTATCCTGTGGCATGCATTATTATTCCTAAAGTATTTTTAGCCATTTTCATGCAAAAAAAAATATATAAATTAAAATTAATAATTGTTTTTGTTTGAACAGCAGGACTTTCATTTCATTGTCAGATTGTGATGCTCTATAGTATTTCACGCCTCATTATCCTTATTTCCAGAGATTTTGTAAAAAATTTCCTTTATTGTTAAAAAGGACATAGAATTTAAAGTCTTTTCCTTATTCCCTTCAACCATTGGTTTTATATATTTTCCCCTGTAAAATTAGAACTTCCTAAAGCATACAGAAATTACCTTACTTAAGATAGACTCATAGACAAAAACATGCACACAAACACACATAGGGAGATACAAAAACACACACAAACACACAGTTAGACGCAATGAAGAGAGAGAGAGAGAGAGAGAGAGAGAGAGAGAGAGAGAGAGAGAGAGAGAGAGAGAGAGAGAGAGAGAGAGAGAGAAATTTATTAAGAAACACTTTTTCGAGAAAGACGTTTCTTAAAGAAAAGTAAAGGTCATGTTAAACTTAGGATTAGTAGAACTAAAAACCTATAATTATTTGAATTCAAAACAATCAAAAATTACTCTTAAGGAATAAATGAAACCTAAAACAAATGGAGATTAAATAAACAATCATAGCAAACAAACATACAAGATGTACCATAGGAATGAATAAATAAATCTTAAAACGAGTAAAACTTAAATTGAACATGCAAATCAAGCTTAAAACAAGCAAAAAATATTTTTCTATTAAAGAATAAGTAAAACTAAAAACGAACAGAAATCAAATGAATGATTATAGCAAACAAGCTTACAACGGATATTAGTATAAATGAATTAATAAATTTTAAAACAAGTAAAACTTGAATTCAATATGCAAATCAAATCAAACTTGAATTGAACAAAAATCGCCATAAACAAGAGTTTGGCAATTGCCCCCTCCTCACTGTATTAAATAAAAATAGCTAGTTGTTACAACTGAAAGTAAGGATAGTAACATTAAGACTTATAATGAATAGAAATTAATACTTATATAAGGGAAGCTGTCCCCCTCAACACCTTGCTCTGCATGCTAATGTGTTTTGATTTTTTTTAAACAGTTTCTTTTTGTTCTTATCAAATGACCCTTGTGATTCAGGAGTCGTTCTTAAAGAATTGGAACATAATTGAAACTTCAGCATAAAGAATGAGATGTTTAGGAGGGGCAATCCCATATACATAAATAGCTGTTGGGGTGGCGCTTCGCGCCACCCCAACACCTAGTCGGTGGGGGTGCCTCGTGCAACCCCCCCAAGCCCCCCTGCGCGCGTAAGTCGTTACGTGCCATATTAGTTACGCGCCTTTTCTAGTTGTGTCCCTGTGTCCCACCTGTGAATATATATATATATATATATATATATATATATATATATATATATATATATATATATATATATATATATATATATATATATATATATATTTAACTACGTAAAACTTGCGAATATACAACATTCTTGGCTGTCCCATTGTCTGTGGATATAAATAAATTGTCAGGTTTACCGACTCTTGAACATGCAACATGGGAAAAACAATCTGTATTCAGATCTATAGCCTACCTCATTATTCTAATGATTGCCCTTGAGCTTTGTTGATGGTGATTGCTAATCGAACATTCCCTGTGTCCCCATCGTCATTTATATATCCCCCTGTGCCCCCCGGCGTCCCCGTTGTAGTTGTTTCCCTGTGTCCCGGTCGTCATTTGTGTTTTCGTGTCCCAGTCTGTAATTTCTCTTTGAGTGTCGCGGTCGTCATTTATATTCCCTGTGTCCCGGTCGTCATTTTTGTCCCAGTCGTCATTTGTGTTCCGGTGTCCCGGTCTGTAATTTCTCTTTGAGTGTCCTGGTCGTCATTTATATTCCCTGTGTCTCGGTCGTCATTTGTGTCCCGGTGCTTTGTTGATGGTGATTGCTAATCGAACATTCCTTGTGTCCCGGTCGCTTTCTCTTTGAGTGTCCCAGTCGTCATTTTTATATGTCCCGGTCGTCATTTGTGTCCCGATGTCCCGGTCTGTAATTTCGTCAGTCGACAAACATGACGTCAGTCGACACACAAACATGACGTCACTCGACACACAGACACACATACAACTTATTTTCATGTATATATATATATATTATATCTGTTCGTTATAAATCTTGATATTGCTCCTTACTTGCAGTTGAAAAAAATGGTGTTTTTTTAACTTAATTCCTGATCTTTTTTTCATAGTACTGGAAAATCTGGCTCCGTCTCCACGGATAAATCCCCCTCCCCATGTGAATATCCTCTAGAAAATTCATTCCTGGTGGAAATTTACCCCAACAATTACCCTTCAAATCTCCACACGTAAAATTGAGTCGGCAAAGAGAAAATCTAGTAAATTCCTTCAGTTTAAAGTTTCCCAGGTAAAGTTCACCCCATGGAAAAACACCCCAGCATAACATTTGTCCCCCGCACGAAAATTGTATGCATACTTTCCAATGACATATACTATGGATAAACAATGTTGCTTCCCCGGGCTCCTCTCTGTACATTGCTAGCACTGGTGACTTTCACTGCAAATCTTAATTTCTTTTAGCTCTATTTAAACCTTAATTGCAATCTCTTACTCTCATATTATTAAAAAGTTTTAATTTAATTGTCTTCAAACTAGTTTCATCTCTATTTTACGTTATTTAATTTGATAACGCTCCTATATCACCATACTAGTCAAAAGTCCTCCTTTTACTATTTTCAAACAAAGTTTTTCTTTAATTTTCCCCTAAACCTGTGCAGCATTGCTTACATTTCTATACCAGCCCACCTGTCAAAAGCCTTCATTTTATTAATTTCAAATGAGTTTTTTCTTCTTTATATCACCCCTAAATGTATACCTTTATTCAGGCTGCAAAACAAATTGAACGCGAAGAGGCAGAAGCAGAAGATAAAAGACTGTTTGATGAACAAATGCATCAACTAAATCAAATAAAAGAATTACAACAATGGATGGTGGCCCATCATGAAGCCGAAAAAGAAAAGGATACCACAGATGACGACCAGGACGCAGGTATTTAAGAAAATCGTTCAAAGATAAATTTTCTATTGTAAGAAGATCGTTGAAAGAGAAATTTCTAATTGTAAAATGACTGAAGAACTTACAATGGCAATAGCCGAGGAAGCTGCCCAAAACGAATGTATTCAAGCCGAAGTAGCTGAGTTGGTAAAGCGTTATGTTCCAGGTTCTAGGTCCGAAAGGTTCCAGGTTCGAACCTTGGCTTTAGCATTAATACAAAAGAAGAAAAAAACTAAAAAAGGTAAAAACTACAAAAAAAAAAACTAAAAAAGGTAAAAAACTAAAAACTAAAAAAGAAAAAAAACTAAAAAAAAACTAAAAAAAGGTAAAAACTACAAAAAAAACTAAAAAGAAAAAAAAACTAAAAAAAAACAATAACTGAAAAAGAAAAAAAAACTAAAAAAAAACAATAACTGAAAAAGAAAAAAAAACTAAAAAAAGGAAAAAAACTGAAAAATAAAGGAGAAAAAGAAAACTAAAAGCCGGGACACAGGGAATATAAATGACGACCGGGACACTCAAAGAGAAATTACAGACTGGGACAGTGGGACACAAATAACGACCGGGAGATATAAATGACGACCGGGTACTCAAAGATAAATTACAGACCGGGACACCGGGACACAAATGACGACGGGGACACAGGGAATATAAATGACGACCGGGGCGCTCAAAGAGAAATTACAGACTGGGACACTGGAACACAAATGACGACCGGGATACTGGGAACATAAATGACGACCGGGACACAGGGACACAACTACAACGGGGATGCCGGGGGCACAGGGGGATATATAAATGACGACGGGGACACAAGGAATGTTCGATTAGCAATCACCATCAACAAAGCTCAAGGGCAATCATTAGAATAATGAGGTATAGACCTGAATACGGATTGTTTTTTCCATGGACAATTATATGTTGCATGTTCAAGAGTCGGTAAACCTGACAATATATTTATATCCACAGACAATGGGACAGCCAAGAATGTTGTATATTCGCAAGTTTTACGTAGTTAAAAACATATATATTTACATATATATCTATAACGAAATGAGAAATCTTTTCTCTTTTATCTATATTCACAGGTGGGACACAGGGACACAACTACAATGGCGCGTAACTATTATGGCGTGTAACGACTTACGCACGCGGGGGGGCGCGAAGTAACCTCACCAACTAGGTGTTGGGGTGGCGCTTCGCGCCACCCCAACAGCTAGTTTTTATATATAGACTAGCTGTTGGTGTGGTACTTCGCGCCCCCCAAGCCCCCGCGCGCGCATAAGTCGTGACGCGCCATTGTAGTTATGTCCCTGTGTCCCACCTGTGATATATATATATATATATATATATATATATATATATATATATATATATATATATATATATATATATATATATATATATATATATATATATATATATATATATATATATATATATATATATATATATATATATATATATATATATATATATGTGTGTGTGTGTGTTTTTAACTTCGTAAAACTTGCGAATTGGAGGAATTTGAATGATTTTACGGAGATTTCTGGGAAAGTAGGTATCGGCTATCAGTTTTATGTCGTTTATTCGGATCTCTTTTCCAAGCTCTACAAGGAATGCAAGACTGCCCAATCAACTCCGAGTAGATTGCCCACTCTCTCTCTCGTCTATAATAGACGAGAGAGGATAATTCTTTCAGGCATTGTATGGGCTTAAGACATCAGACGGTGAAAAATTCTAGTTTATAGCATTGCTGTCCTCATCCATTGCGCTTGAGGAAGCCTTTTTTTCAACATTTACTACAACCGAATTTCTGGTTTTTAATATATTTGGAGTAAGGTATACTAATTCCAAGCAAAATCCTTTAAAAATAGATTTATAGTGCTTCCCTGAAAGCATCTGTGAGTGCAGCAAGTGTTGTTTTTGTTTGTTTTTTTATTCTTAATCTCTTCTAGCCAAAGGAATTCTAGCTGATTTAAAAAATCCAAAGCCAAGCTCCTCCAAAGATAGTATTGAAGTGAGTGCCGGAGCCACCAAAAGCCGACCTGTCCAAGATATCCACCCATCAAACCATTCCGAGCAAATCAAAACAGTCCCGACGTTTTACAAATCAAAAGTAACTATGAAACTTATGTCAGTAGGAATCTCCTGGCTGCTTTTCGGTACTTCCATCAAGCCCATTTCTGTCAGGTAGAACTAGCGGGGTTTGCTATTCGGTTCACTAATATTCAGAAGGCTGATCATCTTTTATATTTAATTTCCTAGTGCTACAAGCGTGTCTCAGTAATAGGCCGACATACTGATGACAACTCCTCGATTCTAGCGAGGTTAAAGTCTTGAAGTTTTTACATTGACCTCCTAAAAAAAATTCCCGTTAATTTTTAGAAGACTTGAAAAATTCGGTAGCTGAAAAACAGATACACCATTTGATTGGTCCCATCAGTAACGAGATGCTACTTGCCTATCCTTCTGCTAAAAAGTAGGTAGTGAAGACCACTGGCGGATCGAGGGGGCTGGGGGAGCCCGGGCCCCCCAAGATTTTTCAAGATTTTCCTTGTTTTTTTCTGTTTCTCACTTTTTTTAAAATAAATCTGTCAATTTGGTCAATTATTAGCGCCCTTGTTATATTGCCTCCTCCTCCCCCAAGATTTTGCTTATTGGTGTCCATGTCATATTGAGCTCCCCCCCCCTCTTAAGATTTTTTCTCTAATATCTGCCCCTGATGGAGAAAAATAAGTACAGCTTGGACATGGCTCATTTGTCCACTTATCCTTCTATCTAGCTCGTTTTGCACTTATTCCTAGTTTAGTTCCTGTTTTCAACGAGTCTTGCTTCTTTTATTAGGACTTCTCATTGATTCAGTCTGCAGCGTTGACTTCGCTTTTTTTGACACCCAATCAAGACAATTTCATTTTTGCATTAAGATTCCACGGGCTACCTGTTTGCTCTTCAGCGGCAAATATTGAAAAACCTTGTTGTTGCCCATTTAAAGGAGGCTCGTAATGCCAACCTTTATTTGATCCGATGCCTTAGGATTTGCAGGGATAAAAAGAAGTGTAGTATGGGGTGCTGATCGCCCTCAGATCAAATGAACCCTCCTCAACGTTGCCGGGCCAATAACTTATATATGAGGTGTTGAAAAAAAATGCATTTAAGACATTTCGTTCACTACTACTACGCTATATTAGTGGGTAGTTCATGGAAATATGGTAGACTAAATTTGATTCAGTTGAACTAATTTTGTCCTTTCCAACTCCTCAGAATATGTGCACATGCCTATTGGTCTTGGCCCTCCTCCGGTCTTATGAAATGAAAGAAAACCTTTCAAATGACATTTTTTGACCAGAAATTGGACGTTTGCATCAGTGGCGTAATTTTTGTCAAAATCCTGGAAGGGAGGGGGGAGTCGGTGCTAATTTTCCAAAATCAGATGAACATGATGGCAAATGAGCCATATAAAATCATAATGGTAAAGATAAACTAAGAAAACTGACACATTTCTGTGGATGCTTGATTTACGCAGGCTCGTCTTAGTTTTGACAAGATTTTTGAAGAAACTAAATTTCTCCTTGGGGGGGCCAACTGGGGCTTGGGAGAAGGCAAAACTAGTTCTGGGAAGGGGAGTTGCCCCCCCCCTTCTCATAGCAAATTATGCCCCTGGTTTGCATGTTTTGAAGACTAACAGTGTATGGTTTCTTTCTTACGTTTATTAGCTCTTTACCGATGAAAGAATGTTTATAGCTTGATTATATTTAATTTATTTATCAGGTTCTGGAACGTCAGTCTTCATCTATAGAGTAAAAAAATAGTTTAAGTTGAAATGTCGTTAAGGTCGTTCGATACTTTAAAGAACCACTCTATCTCGTCTATTGCAAGCTTTTTTAGTTTATGTGACCCAACTTTTTAAAACTAATTGTGCGTTCTTACCATAACTTGTATAGCTTTGATAAGAGATCCGAATCAAACAGTTCGTGGTAACGAACTGTTGTAAGGAGCGACCCGGCTCAATAGTAACCAAAACTCTAAAAAACTAAATTTTGATATCAATAGCTACATGAAAAGAATCGCATTTTAATGCTGATTTCAAATATATAAGTTTCATCAACTTTAGTCCTACCCATAAAAAGTTAAGAGCCTGAGAAAATTTGCCTTATTTAGGAAAATAGGGGAAAACACCCCTTAAAAGTCGTAGGATCTTAACGAAAATGACACCATCAGATTCAACGTATCAGAGAACCCTACTGTAGAAGTTTCAAGCTCCTATCTACAAAAATGTGGAATTTTGTATTTTTTGCCAGAAGACAAATCACGGGTGCGTGTTTATTTGTTTTTTTGTTGTTTTTTTTTCCCAGGGGTCATCGTATCGACCAAGTGGTCCTAGAATGTCGCAAGAGGGCTCATTCTAACAGAAATGAAAAGTTCTTGTGCCCTTTTTAAGTGACCAAAAAAATTGGAGGGCATCTAGGCCCCCTCCCACGCTCATTTTTTTCGCAAAGTCAACGGATCAAAATTTTGAGATAGCCATTTTGTTCAGCATAGTTGAAAACCATAATAACTATGTCTTTGGGGATGTCTTACTCCCCCACAATTCCCTGGGGGAGGGGCTGCAAGTTACAAACTTTGACCAGTGTTTACATATAGTAATGGTTATTGGGAAGTGTACAGACGTTTTCAGGGGGATTTTATTTTGTTTGGGGGTGGGGCTGAGGAGAGGGGGCTATGTTGGAGGATCTTTCCTTGGAGAAATCCGTCATGGGGGATGAAAAATTCAATGAAAAGGGTGCAGGATTCTCTAGCTTTACTATAAGAAAACAATGAAAAATAAACATGAAAACTTTTTTTCAAATGAAAGGAAGAAGTAGCATTGAAACTTAAAACGAACAGAGATTATTACGCATATGAGGGGTTCTAAAAATACTTTAGCATAAAGAGCGAGGTATTTAGGAGGAGATAAATACCTTGCTCTTTATGCTAAAGTATTTTTAGTAATTTCAACTATTTATTCTACGGCCTTTCTGATTCAGGGGTCATTCTTAAAGAATTGGGAGAAAAGTTAAGATTTAGTGTAAAGAGCGAGGTATTAACGAGGGTACAAACCCCCTCATATACATAATAAAAATATAAGGTTATGAAAGTTTGTTACGTAAGTTAATTCTTAAGTTACGTATATTTTTTACTAATAAAAACGTTCGTTAAAAATTAAAAGTTCTAGTAGCCTTTTTAAGTAACCGAAAAATTGGAGGGCAACTAGGCCTCCTTCTCCACCTCTTATTTCTCAAAATCGTCTGATCAAAACTAAGAGAAAGCCATTTAGCCAAAAAAGAATTAATATACAAATTTCATCTTAATAATTTATGTGCGGAGAGCCAAAACCAAGCATGTATTAATTCAAAAACGTTCAGAAATTAAATAAAAAAAACTGATTTTTTTAGCTGAAAGTAAGGAGCGACATTAAAACTTAAAACGAACAGAAATTACTCCGTATATGAAATGGGTTGTCCCCTCTGCAATCCCTCGCTCTTTACGCTAAAGTTTGACTCTTTGCCACAATTCTACTTTTTAAAACAATTAAAAGCTTTAGCGTAAAGAGCGAGGGATTGCAGAGGGGACAACCCATTTCATATACGGAGTAATTTCTGTTCGTTTTAAGTTTTAATGTCGCTCATTACTTTCAGCTAAAAAAATCAGTTTTTTTTATTTAATAAACGGTAGAAACCAAAAGACGACACCTACTTTCCCAGAGATCTTGAAAAGACTATTAAACTTCTCTAGTTTGTGCTAGAGATATAGATATTCAGACTTGATGAAAATTACATCACTAGAATATTTTTTTTTTATTGAATGGAGAAGAGTTTTTCAAAGTTCATGAAAGGGTTGTTCCTAAAAATATTCTAGTATACCTGCTGGAAACAAATTAAAAATCAGCTCAAAATTAGTCTCATTGTATAATTAAATAAAAAAAACTAGTTTTTTTAACTGAAAGTAAGGAGCGACATTAAAACTTAAAACGAACAGAAATTATTCCGTATATGAAATGGGTTGTCCCTCCGCAATCCTTCGCTCTTAACGCTAAAGCTTTTAATTGTTTCAAAAAGTAGAATTGTGGCAAAGAGTCAAACTTTAGCGTAAAGAGCGAGGGACTGCGGAGGGGACAACCCATTTCATATACGGAATAATTTCTGGTTGTTTTAAGTTTTAATGTCGCTCCTTACTTTCAGTTAAAAAAACTAGTTTTTTTATTTGATTTCTGAACGTTTTTGAATTAATGCATGTTTGATTTTGGCTCTCCGCACATAAATTATTGAAATGAAATTTGTATATTAATTGTTTTTTTTTTGGCTAAATGGCTTTCTCTCAGTTTTGATCAGACGATTTTGAGAAATGAGGGGTGGGGAAGGCCTAGCTGCCCTCCAATTTTTCGGTTACTTAAAAAGGCTACTAGAACTTTTAATTTTTAACGAACGTTTTTATTAGTAAAAAATATGCGTAACTTAAGAATTAACTTACGTAACAAACTTATATTCTTATATTTTTATTATGTGTACGAGGAGGTTTTTACCCTCGTTAATACTTCGCTCTTTACACTAAATCGTAAGTTTTGTCCCAATTCTTTAAGAATGACCCCTGAATCAAAAAGGCCGTAGAATAAATAGTTGAAATTACTAAAAATACTTTAGCATAAAGAGCGAGGTATTTATCTCCTCCTAAATACCTCGCTCTTTATGCTAAATTATTTTTAGAACCCCTCATATGCGTAATAATCTCTGTTCGTTTTAAATTTAAATACTATTCCTTACTTTCAATTGAAAAAAACGTTTTCATGTTTATTTTTTCATTGTTTTTTTATAGTAATGCTAGAAAATCCTGCGCCCTTTTCATTGAATTTTTCTTCCCCCATGACATATTCCTCCAAGGAAATATCCTCCCACACAGCCCCCTCCCATCAACCCCACCTCCAAACCAAAAAAATCCCCCTGAAAACGTCTGTACACTTCCCAATAACCATTACTATATGTAAACACTGGTCAAAGTTTGTAACTTGCAGCCCCTCCCCCAGGGATTGTGGGGGAGTAAGTCATTCCCAAACACATAGTTATTGTGGTTTCTGACTATGCGGAACAAAATGGCTATCTCAAAATTTTAATCCGTTGACTTTTGGAAAAAAATTAGCGTGGAAGGGGGCCTAGGTGCCCTCCAATTTTTTTGATCACTTAAAAAGGGCACTAGAACTTTTCATTTTCGTAAGAATGAGCCCTCTTGCGACACTCTAGGACCACTTGGTCGGTACGATGACCCCTGAAAAAAAAACAAAAAAAAACGAAATTCCACATTTTTTTAGATAGGAGCTTGAAATTTTTGCTATTGGGTTCTCTGATACGTCGAATGCGATGGTGTGATTTTCGTTAAGATTCTATGACTTTTAGAGGATGTTTCCCCCTATTTTCCAAAATAAGGCAAATTTTCTCAGGCTCGTAACTTTTGATGAGAAAGACTAAATTAATTAAAACTTATATATTTAGAATCAGCGTGAAAATTCGATTCTTTTGATATATCTTTTAGCATCAAAATTCCGTTTTTTAGAGTTTCGTTTACTATTGAGCCGGGTCGCTCCTTACTACAGTTCGTTACCACGAACTGTTTGATTTGACAGCTTTAGAAGTTTTCTGTTGTGCTAACTGCCTTGATTGAAATATTTGCAGACCAAGGATGTGCATTATTTGTGCTGTATGTACATAGATGAGACAGCGTTTCGCTTAACATTTAGTAAGAGATTATAGGTTTCCTTTGTTTTAAACTAGCCTCTCATTGGCTTTACGAACTGTTGACAATCTAAAATCCCCTATCAATTTGGACCAAAATTGCTTCCAAAGCTCCCTGTGGTGCTGAGAGTGGTTCTGTGGTTCTTTGTCTTTGCGACTGTCAGCTGACGCTGAGACTCGCAAAATAACATCTTGGTATCAAACGTTTTGGTATGATATTTTTTTTCTAAAATTAGATTGAAGATTCACTTCGTACCTTATACGCCTTTCCTGACGAGTCAGGTAACTGTAATATTAATAGCTGGGTCTATTTTTGGTCCCGAAACATCACCAATGATGAAGAGTGATCTTAAAAAATAAGTAATTACGCAATCTACAGATGCTAAATATATCACTTGTCAAAAATTTCATCTTAATGACTCCTTTCTGACTGCCTCACTATTACTGATTAAACGATCATTTCAGGAAAAACGGGATCATTCAAAATCTAGTCAAGCTCAAAGGTTGAAAATTGGTAGTCAGAAGAAGGGTTGCCAAAACAGACAAAGAGTGGAGAGGGACTGAGTCTGTGGAGGTTAAATGTACTATATGCCAAGAGATGCTGAATGATGATATAAGACAACTTCCATGCAAGCATATTTTCCACGACAAGGTTTGTCCAATTATGTATGATGTTTTCAAGTGTTGTTTAGCTCAGATGATAATTATAAAGAGGAAGATTAACGTAGTTTTTTAGATTTTTGAAAACGGTCGTATTTTTGTGAATATCGTATTTCGAGCCCCTCTTTGGAGCCGGCGGATTTGCTTTGTAAATACTCATGTTGCGCTTTTTTAAAGTGAAATTTTTATTTTTGCGAGTCAGCAAAAAGGATAAATAGAAATGCCCATATTTCTTTGTAAGCACAAATAACACCTATCTAATCCCTAATCTGACAATAGTCACTTGATGCTACACAGAGGATATTGGTTTTTCCAGAGCACTTACAATTAGAGTTAATAGGTCTTCAGATGCTCAAAGAGAGTAAACGTTATTGTTTACGTCTTGTGCTTGAATCCTAAATGCATGTGAGATATCTCATTACAGAGATAGTATACAGTTACGAATCTTACACGTAGTTTGGTGGGTATAACCTGTTTTACCTCACGGCTAGAAATCTGAAAATTTCAGGAAGTTTTTTTTTTCGGATCGGGGTTACGGAAACTCAGAATTTATGTTTCAGCAAAGGGGACAATCCCTTTTTTCTGCAGTCCACCGCGAAGAAGCATATGCTTCAGCTGCTTTCTTTTTTGTGTCAGGTCTCTTATAGGTTCTTGGGCTTAAAAACAAGCAACATGTAAAACAAAAGGGAATTTCTAAGACAGTGAAACTTGCTCATACCTCAAATGAATATTTCGGCCATGCACCCATGGTCCGTCCTCAGAATAATACATAAACACATTACAGTAAAACTTAAATTAAACTAAAAAGCGGCTTTTAAAAAAATGTTTAATAATCATTAATAGTAATTTTCGGTTTTAGTTGTAAAATGTGCATGTCACTATAAGTTTTAATTCATTTATCTGTGTTTTTTCTGTGAACGGCCCATGGATATAAGGTTGAAATATTAATTTGAGATTTGAGCAAGTTTCCCTGTCTCAGAAATTTCCTACTGCTTAACCTGTTGTCCGGTTTTATGATGGAAAGCCAGTGTGGTCATCGTCGTTATTTGGCTCTTTGGCTAGTTGCAAACAAACAAGGCAATTAAATATCATTCGTCATGCTTTACACTCTGCTACACTAAAAATTTATTTTAAGCGCCCAAGCCTTACAAATTTGAAATGTTGTCCATGAAAATCCTTTTTTCATTAAAAAAAAAGTGTAGTTATTGTTCCTGCACATATCATCTTAATACGGTTGAATAAAAAATGGGAAAATATTTTTTCAAAAAGGTTAACATAAAAAGTAGGTAATTGAAAATTTTAAATAAAAATATAGTAGAGATTGGACGCATGTTTAGTTTTAAATGAAGCTAGGATTCAAAATACATTAGTTCAATTGTTGAATTTTTTTTCTGTCTAACCAAGCTGAGGGATGATAAAAAACTTGCTACTGTAAAAAGCTCTTCTTAACTCATTCCTTAACTTGGTTGGATAGGAAGGGAATCATTTCCATTCATTCCTTACTAAAACTTAAAAAGTGAGGATAGAATCCGAATGAGGCTTTCTTAATAAAACAGGGCTTTACTCTGCTCGCGTTTACATTGTCTTCGCCTGCACACTTCCTTTGCGATTATTTTAGGCAAAGTTTTTTTGAGGTTTCTCCGTCATGTGGTTTTTTTCAAATTGTCCAAGTCGAAAATTTTTAAAAAAAATGCAGTCAAAAAGGAAAAAAAGCTTCAAAAAACGTGCATTTACTTTCTTGTCGACATTTAAATGTCAAACAAATAACAAAACAAACATGAAACTTCATTTTTTTCATTGAACTTCATTTGAGGGAGTTATTTTCACCTTTCTTCATACACTATTTATATTCGTGATTAATAAATAAGTCCCTGAATATTGTTCCGTCTCCTGATAACCTGAGCTTTTTCTACATACGTTGTGTGCACGGGAACCGCGCGATAACTAAATTACCCTTATCCTTAAAATATCCTTGGTAATGAAGGCTGATAAATAAAAACACTAAAACGAGTGATTTAGATGAAAAATATAAGACAAATAGTGAAGATACCCAGATAATCTTCCAATGCTACCATCAGAAACAAAATATGTAGTAATCCTATCTTCGAAGGCCATCCTCTTGAAAATTTAAAGGAAAGAGTCGCTGCAATGTTTTTTGACGCTAAACATTGAGGCTACTTTTTTCGATGTGATTTCAACCCAATGTTGAGGGAATTGGGGATCTGCTCTAAAATCATTCTAATGTCTCAATAATTTCATGGTAGTTGTTTGACATAAAGAGTCGGGAAGTGTTAGGCAATGTTATTGAGTCATCCAAATCTTCTTCACCGATAAAACAAACAGAGCAAAGTATGAAGCTTTCTACTCTTAAATCTTAGATTAAATAGTGAAAACCATGAGGCACTACTTCTTTTGCTCTTCATATGAATTTGTAACGCGTATAATTGGCTTTCAAAGGTGCATACGTATAATTTTTTTCGCTTAAAAAAAGTATTCTGCAAAACTGTATTGAAAGAATCGGCTTAATTTCAAGGTGTGAACAAGACGGCCCTAGACCAATCATCAAACGCTTAGAGCATGTTTCTTGTCAATTTTCATGATTTTCTTTTAATTACAAAAAAATACGCATGGTGGAAGGTATTGCGAAAGAACTTTCATTTGTCAAAAAATTCAATTTTCAGTATTTTATGGCTAACCATGCACAGGTAGGAGTGCCTCGAATGGATTTCAGAGCATTGGAATTAAGTATGTTAAGATACGGAAAAAATGGTCGTTCTCGAAATTGGCCGAGGGTCTTGAGCCCAACTTCGAATGTAATTAGTTATTTGGCACATCATAGACATTATTCTGACCGAATTATTGCAAATTTTTTGGGTCCTTCCTTCAATGATTTTAGTGCATCTCAGCCCTTTCATATAGACCGGCTAACTTTTTTGAAAATAAAGATGACCTTATCTCTGCATCAAAAACTCACCCAAATAGCAGATTAACACAGCTTATTACAGGTCATAGTAGATTGCTTCATTTTTAAAATAGGATTGGGAAAGCTGACTCTCCATTGTGCTTGTGCGGTCTAATGGAAACATGTTGTCGTCTTCTATTTGATTGCCCTGTTTATTGTAGAGCACTTATAGTAATGGAGTTCGAATTAAATGAATATGAAATAAGTGGACCGTTTCCATTATCGCTGATAATTAGAAAAAATAAAGTTCAAACTATTGTCAACAAATTTTTATCCCCCACGAAGAGCTTTGACTTTTAGTTAGTGTTTATGTTTTGTTTTCAGTAGTCTGTATTCTTTTTCTTCTTTTTTTATATAGTGTGTACGTGTTTTTTTTTCTCGCTCTCTGTGAAATACATATTTTTGGTTTAATTAGGGAAATAAAGTAAGTATATAACCTGCCTGGGTCCCGAACTTAACGTGTACATGTCAAACCGAAGTTTTTAATTAATTTGGGATTCAACTGAATATGGAGTTTTTCCATCAAGCTGAACCAAACTGAAAAGACTTGTGGGTCTAATGGAATTCGAACGTTCAGTCAAATCTCTTTGATAAGACCCAGGCGAAAGCTATTGCGGAAGAACCCTCGTTTGTCTAAAAAATCAAATTAGTAAGTGGCTGGTTGCACTGCAAAGGTGCCCTAGACTTAATCCCTAAGTATTTTCTTCAGGGAAGGAACAGTGCATATAAGTCCCTCTAATTTTGGGTAATGTGAATACTCACAGGATTTATTGATGATAACTTATCAGAATGATAAATTTCATTCTGAATATATTTGTGTGATGTTGTATTGGATTTATTGTTGTTAAATAGTTTTTCGAAGTGAAGGTTGAAAAGTAGAGGAGTTATCGCAATGGTCCCAAACGTGGATCAATGAACAAGGAATTATATTAAGCGTTTAAGAAAATTGGTTCCCTATTTGACTATTCACTCTTTTGACTAATTACTCTTTTATTGTTGTTTTAGTGCATTGTTAAATGGCTTATCAAACAACCTACGTGTCCTATGTGTCGATTTACCGTCAATCTATGACACTCTGCCTGGAAGTGATGGACTCTGCGAGGAAGTGATTCTACCTCCCTCGCTTGATATTAGAAAGTGGTAGCAGAATTTTCTTATTAGTAAAACTAAAAAATCATATTGCTTAATGCGCAGTGCCACAAGACGGGCCATAATTCGCACTAGTCATTGTTCGCGGATTTATTCGGGTGCCTTAGGCTGTGTTCAAGGCTTAATTCATTTAGAATGTGTCTTATCAGCCATTGCTATTATAACCATGCCACTTTCTGCTTCTTCAAGTGGAAATAAAAAAAATATGGTTTGTGTGTTTATTTGACAGCTAATTTTGTCCCTAATTTTCTGCCCTTTTTCAATCAAAATTATAGTTTCAGAAGTAGAAATTAATTTATAAGAATATAAATTAATTTATTAGTTCAGAACTTATTCTCTAAGCTACTGTGTTTTTCTTAATCCTTGTGAGTTTTATTTCGAAAAACAAGAATATCCAACTAATTTACACTAAAAAAGCCCTTTTTTCATAATAATAGATAAAAGGAATTTTTTGTTTACTTAGAAATGGTTTGTGCCAGGTCAATGAAACTTTCATGAACGGTTGTACAGACCAAATTAGGGCCTAGAAAGGTGTTTTTCTAGCGAAAACCTTGGTAAATAAATAATTCGTAGTGATATAAAATAAAAAATTCTTAGACAAAACCATACTAAAGACCAGCCTTTCTACTTGTGAAACATGGGCTAAATTCAATGGTATCTATTTCATTATGTATAATATATATGAACACCATATATGTGATATATATAAATACCATATATAAACACCGGGCTCTGGTGTTTTTGAGCTTGTGCCTCGAGCCCTTCCCTACTTGTCTGGCTGCTAAGAATTTAATAAATACGGGAATCAGAGATATCTGTGACAGAATCTTGTCCCAAGGATTTCTGCAAAATTCTAAGTAGTTTTTTTCTAAAGCTGAGAAATGATCTAACTTAATCTTGTAGGAGCTTTGTAAACAAACCCCAAAATTAAGGGAAAGCGCCTTAATTTATGCTGTTCGATTAATGGAAGTTTCAACCACCACAACAGCTTTCTTAAACAGGAAAAAATTCCTCTTGTCTACTGTAATTGTTTATATACTTACAAAGCTTACCATTCCTTGCAGAAAATAATAACAAGCAAGGAACAAGCGGCTTTCTATGTGTATATTCAAAAGAAAGCAGTTTCTTTTTTGTATGTTTATAGTTGCTTTCGTCATTTTTTATCCTTTATATCTGTGTAATTTTGGGCCTGCTGTTGGAGAGGATTCGCTGAAAAAGCTCTGTAACTGTCATAAAGGGTTTACTTTTCATTATTATATTTGTGAAACAATAAACCGGTGGAAAGTTTCCAGAGGGGGAGTTTATGAAAACCCCGATCAGGTATGACCTTAATCTACGTGTATAGGTGTAGCTATACTGAGTCACGGGGGGGGGGGGGTCATTGGTCATTAGCATAGCCATAGTTGACTGGGATATAATATGCGGAATTTTCGGAAAGATATATGCCTAAATAATTCTTTAACAATTACGAAATAGTTAAATGAGAGGAAAACAATAAAGATATAACTTTCATACAATAAGAAAGGGGTTTATAAGCCCTCTTCCTCCTGGCTGTGCCTATTTTGATATGAGTGTGTCTTTTCTACATATGTTCGTTTTATATGTATACCTGAGCAATAAATCTCTTGTAACCGATGTTAACATGTTTCTGTTTCTTTAAGCTAAGAAATATTCTTAATTGGGGTCATATTTATCTATGTTTGTCTTATATTTTACCATCAAAATAGGAAAGGTTGCAAACGTATGCTAAACTTTAAAATAAATAAAAATAGTCTAAACTTGTTTACAAACGTATAAATTGGATTTCAATACGCATTTTTAAATTGATTTTGTAGATGTGAGAATTTGTCTACACAGGAAACACTTCTATCACAATATGGTTGCTAAGGCAGCTTTTATTTTTTAGCCTATTAGATTTTCAGTTTCAAAATTATTAAGGATGCATAGGGCTAAAAGGGGGGGTGGGGGGTGCCAAACATCGATTATTTTAAAGAACCAAAAACCGGAAATGACAATCTGAGATAACAGCCTTCCCCCTTCTCTCTCTCTCTCTCTCTCGATATTTTTTTTCAGGTTAATGGAGGAAGGGATTAATATTTGGTCCAATTAACTCTTCAATATGAAGCCCCCATTGATAATATATTCAGGTAAACACGCTGTAACTTGTCGCTTCCCTGCAGTTCCGCTAAAGCTGATGTTCTCCCTCGGAAGCTGCTCTTTGGTAAAAATAGGACAGCTATCAGTATGCCGTGCCAAATTTTAGTTCTGCTAGGTACCAAACAGTCAGAGCCTCATGCAATGTGAGGGATTCGCCCATCCCCTTCCAGATCACAGGTCCTCCTCCCCCCACCCGGGTAAAAATTACTAAGTACGTGTCTGTAAAGAATACAAGTCTGTAGTCTGAAGCGCTTGTAGCGCTAACTTCAAAACAAATTGCTTCCTTTTGAAACTAATTTTAAACGATTACTTAATTCTTTTTCATTTCTTGTCTTTCATTTTTTCGAGATATACGTCCATAAAAGTAGAAAAAAACATATATGAAACTGAAATATGTATATAATCTAAAAAAACATAGCCTATATACAATGTCATCATGTCAAGTTCATGTTTTGCCGCTTTCTAGCATTCGAATTGGCAAACCTCACTCAAACTGACTCAGATTACTGGCCCTGGATTGAGAGTGATGTTGTGGCACTAATACCGACTCTTAAATTGGTATCACTATTTGGTCCAAATATCCGAAGTCGTCCTTCCTTCACGTCTACCGCAGTAGCAAGCGTCTCGTGTATTCTCAGCTATCCAGGATAAGTATCTCCCAACACGAGTATAGACTCCTGGAAAACCAGCTCGGTCACAACCTTGACCCCACGACACAACTCCTGAAAATTAATTTATTTTAGTTGTCAAGGTACTGCAATTAGGATATAAAAGCGCAGGGGACACAGTATTAGCTATGTTAAATCGTCTTATATTAGCATGTAAATCTTATATTAGAAGAATTGGGCAGACCTATCCTTTTTCAGCTAGAAGTTGCTGTATTTTCTCAAACTGGGTGCGTATTACATCAGCCTTCGCACCAGGAATTAGTTAATATTAGCGGTTTATCCTTGTGGAGAGGCAAAAACCACAACTATCGGGACCTTTCTAGTGGGAAAAATATAAGAAAAAAAGAAGACATTTACTTATGTTGCTTACAGTTCTTGAACAGTGCCGGGACGTTGCAGAGGGAAAAAGAAAGTTCTGGGAGATCTTCTTAAAACTTTGATAGTGCATTTTTATCAGAAAAATTACATCGACCTATCTTTGAATAAAAAAAAAAAACTAGTTTTTTTTAACTGAAAGTAAGGAGCGACATTAAAACTTAAAACGAACAGAGATTACTTCGCATATGAAAGGGGCTGCTTCCTCATCAACGTCCTGCTCTTTACGCTAAAGTTTTTTCACTGTTTTAAAAAGTAGAGTTGAGAGAAAGAGCCAAACTTTAGCGTAAAGAGCAGGAAGTTAAGATTCTATGACTTTTAGGGGGTGTTTCCCCCTATTTTCTAAATAAGGCAAATTTTCTCAGGCTTGTAACTTTTGTTGGATAAGACTAAACTTGATGAAACTTATATATTTAAAATCAGCATTTAAATGCAATTCTTTTGAAATAGCTATTGGTGTCAAAATTCTATTTTTTAGGGTTTTGCTTACTATTGAGCCGGGTCGCTCTTTACTACAGTTCGTTACCACGAACTGTTTGATTACAGGAGAATAAGTTTTGACTACACCTCTCGCAAACTACAAGGTATGCTAATTCCATTTTAAATCCCTGGTTCTCCCTAGATAAAGTTTTCAGATGCCAACAGAGTTATTTTCGAAAAGGTAAGGGATAGACAAATCAGATTTTTAACTTGCGTAGAATTTAAGACTGAAAATGTTTAGATTTACAAGTAACACAAGCGACAAGTTTTATTGATTATAGAGCCGACCTTTGATTCAGATGATAAGCAAGGGTTACCGAAATCTTTCCTCTGTAAGGTATTCCAGATAATTATAGTAATATAATTACAGTTATCAAACTATTTAAATCAAACTATATAGTTACATTATGCTTATATCAAGTAAATAGTATGACCTACGAAATGAATAAAGATCAGATAAGCTATGTGTCAAAGTTAGCTAATAGTTCTGATGATGTTTTTTGGGGAGGAAGGGATAAAAGCCTAAAGTAAAATCGGGGTACAAGATGGTGAAGAAAAAGTATTATCTGATTTATACTCTGCAAACAAACCTGGAAAGCTGTAAAACAATGTCGAGGAGTTTAACTATGCCTATGCTAGTCAACATCAGCAAGATACATGGCTTGGCTCATCGACAAAAACGTATTTGGCCAGTAGGAGGCGATGTGCAGGTTTACTAAGAGGTGTAAGTCTTCTATTAAACTTCGATTATCACTCGCCTTTGAGAAGTTTTCTAGGGGCGGGAAAATAGAGATCAGCGTAGCTAGATACGCAAAGAAGCATGGGCGTTAAAGAAAGGAGATTTGCTAAATATTTTCTAAAAAAAATCGTCTAGGATAATTTTAAGAATAAAGCTTGCCAACGAGGTGCTCAAGGTGATTCTTTCTGAACGGAGTGGTTCTATCCCATCCAGTATACTTATGGTTAAAAGCAGTTTATGGATCTTGGACAGATCTCCAAGATGTGCAAAGGCTGTATACCTAGAATACAGCCTTATACTAAATACAACCTCTACTAAATACTCTGCTAGATAAAAGTCAAAGCAACTAATTCCAAAATGAAGAATGAGAATGAAGAATGTAGATATAAGTCAAAGCAACTAAATCCAAAATGAAGAATGTAGATAAAAGTCAAAGCAACTAATTCCAAAATGAAGAATGGTTCTGCACCTTGTAAACGTCTTCAAGGGTTTATGTTCACAAGTTTAAGCTAACTTTAATTTTAAGTTGTGTGGATTTCTAACATTTGCTAAATTACTAGGTACTTGTCCTTTAAACTTGCTCGAAAGACTCTATTGTTTATGATTCTTTGCCATTATGTATCGCAATGCTCAAAACTTGTTCGTGATTAGAAAATTATCACAAGTGTCGAAGTTCCTAATTCATTTCGCTGCTTTGCTTTTCATCTGTCGTAGCTTAATGTCATCTAGATTTGATTTATGCTTTTATTTAGTCTAACTCTTTTCCTATGAAAAAATAATAACAGCATCTAGTCCATTGCTGACCCTCTGGGAGGGTTAAAAGGTAATAGGGTAAGAAATTTATCTGAAAGGGAACTATCAACCCCTTTTCCTATATTTATAATAAGCTGAATGGCTACTCACCAGTACCCTCACTGGCTAAAGCCTAGACTTAAACCTTAATTTATCCCAGATTGTGGAAAAAAAACTTTTGGGTTACAACATATTTACACGCTTTAAAGCCTTTCCTGCTCAACCTTTGTTACCTTGTTGGTATGGAATCTAAGAATTTTATTTTTTATTTCATTCTTATTCTTCAAGTCGTGAAGGCCAGTAAAAGCTGTACTAAAGTAAAAAAATAAATAAAAATAATTTCAAACTGTTTGAGATGCGATCAGTCAGTCGGGTACCAAAAACAATCTGAAGGTAATTTCTCTGGAAAACCTCTAGCAAATGCTCCTCTGTCTTCCAGAGCACACAAACTTTAAAGCCATACTTGACCACTGTCATCTCTGTAGCTTCCGATACTCTACTCTTGGTTCGCAGACTTATCTTCGTATTCTTCCAAAAAAATTTCAACTATGAAAAACACCCCGGGTCTTTGCTAATCTACTTTTAACATCGTCACTGCACCCACTGTTTTTACTAATAATACTTCCTAGGTAAATGAAGCTGTTCAATTCATCGGCATTTTGGCTACCCAACATAACTTCTTCACCTTCACTTGTTCCCAGTCTGAGCGAAGAAGTCTTCTTAATATTTTTAACCTATTCTTGCACCATGAACTCTCAAAACCTCCAAAAATTCATTCATTCTGATAATTGTTTCATCTATAATTTTCAAATCATCAGCATAATCTAAGCCTATGAGAGTTTACTTCCCCAATTGAGTCCATGTTCTCCCATTGCCTTTGCTGTGGTCCTAAGGATGAAATCCATCAAAATAATCAACCCTGCTTAAGTACTGATTTAATACGAAACCTGTTACTAACCTCATTTTCTACCATGCCACAGCAATAGTCTTACAACTTATTTTCAAACTAGTCCCTTTAGGCAGCAGACTTTTCAGTCAAAATGACACAATGTTAGGAAAACATTAAATAAAATAAAAATCAATGTCTAGCATTTTTCAGTTATAAACGTATTTAATAGCAGTGAAACTCATTGCTTAATTGTACAGCTTTTTTTGTGGTTAAAATTTCAATTACCGCAAGCGTCCTCGCCGACGGAACCAAATAAAAAAGTACAAATATTAGAGGTACACATCTTATTGAACATGCAATCTTGAACATTGCAGGATTTTACGTTTCTTGTCGCTGCTTTCACTGTTGAATTCCATGGTCTAATCCCTATGGGACAGGAATATTTTCCCCTTCAGACCGTATAGAATTGCACAAAAATTGCCTACCACTCAATTTGGCTTAATTTTATCTTATTCGGTTTTTGTTTGTTCACCCCACATAATGCTATTTATGGGAAAGTAAGTTTGTCCCCTCTGGGATTTTTTGCCACTTGTCTATTATTGCTACCACACTCAAGAAGTGAAGTAAAGCTAATTATAATGAAATATACCAAATATAATGAAAAAATATAATACTTTAGCAACAAAATTATGGAAACTACAACAGAGAATTATGTAAAGGAGGCCGCCCAGAACGAATTATATTAAATATCTAACCAAACTAACTCTATGTATTAAATATCTAATTAAAATATACCTGCATAGTAGTTTATCTCACAGGGACTAAACTAATTATCTCCGAATACCGACAGAAAAGCCAATTTTACTCAGATCAAGAGCTTGAGTGTGGTCACTATAACATACATGTGCCGATTTTTCGAACTGGTGTCAAAATTTAATTTTCAATAAATATATAAAGTACATCTTTTACTTACCAATTATGTCAATTTTTCGATCTACTGCATCATAATGCAAAGGTCCTCCACAATCACCCTGAAAATAAATTTCCTTATAAGTGTGATTAATTAATGTGAGTCTCATAAGTATATACGCTGTCTTTATAGTTGTTCGTCACAGATTCCATTCAAACCTTTTTTTTGCTCCATGCTAAGGTCGAGTACACATCCTTGACATGTCAAATGCCCGATATGTGAACTTGACATTCGGAATAGGTAGTGCCCGTCTGTTGTTTAAAATAGAAAAATTAAGATTGTAATCACAGCAGAGGTGCCATTTGGGGGGGGGGGGCACGCCAGATTTTCCAGTGGGGGGCAAGCTTCCACCACAAAGGCTCTTTTCCGGCCATAATTATCCATTATGTCCAACATAATCCGTTGTGTTCAAATTATTTGAACTAACTGCACGCCTATTAGCCAAAAAGCGTAATTACCTGACAACGCTTGGGGTAATTACGCTATTTGCTATTAATAATTGTAAATAGCAGCTATACTATACTTCACCCCCAATGCCCCCCTAATGCACAAATATAGAGCCCAAATTATACATTTCCCTTGCATTTTGCCATATCACGGAATCAATTTGAAAACGATTTCTTATTTCAACCCCGTGCACCAAGTAAATTAAATCAACTATGATGAGGTCAAGAAACGGAACATATTTATTATACTATGTGTTTTTGTTTTAGCTGTCTTCACCAGCTTTTAGTCTCCTCTCACTTTTTAGATCTTCGACCTTTATAAATGTAGCCTGAGCTGCCTCTTTCTCCTCTCAACAGTTGCCAGCTCGGGCATTCAGTCCTTGCAAATATGGCCTGAGGTCGCTCCCTCTGATCGCCATAGTAGACAGTTTAGGTCTTTGGCCCTCTACATATTTGTTGTCATATATCCAGTTCTCAATTTTTCCAGTTTTATAGTCAATTTTATTCTCCTGGCGCCACAATTATTCGGTAAAATTCTCACGTTTTTAGCTTGAATAATTTAGCTCCAAATTCTACTTAAACAAAGCCAGACAGACACATGACTTTATATGCATCTTTCAGGTTTTTGGGAGATGATATGACCTCCATGGTTATGCCATGAACATCTAAACGGAATAGACAAACATGAGAATAAAGAGCACCAATCTAAAAATAAGGAAGGCGTCCGCGTAGTCTGCGTATGGGCGTGGTGTCGATAAAATTGCGAAAGTAAGGTTATTTTACGTAGGGGAAAATATTAAAAAAAAGGAAACATAAGATTGATGCGAACGTTAAATAAACTTAAACTTAGTTTTATAAAAGCATATAAAATAATAAATAGAGAAAGAACATAAGTAATACATAAATACCAACTAATGAAACAGGTTAACAGATATAGCACAAAAAAAATGACATATGTTTATTCACACTACATGTATCAAGTCCCAATTAACAAAAACTAAATGAGAAGAAAACCTAAAATAAGTTAAATAGCCTTTCAACATGCATATAAAAAGACTAGAGAGAATGATGGACAGAAGTGAAAATATGTAAATAAAATGATTAATAGAGAACTGCAAGTTAACCCCTGTGTAACTTGCAATTCTACGACAAGTCCACAGCTGTAACTTGCATTCAGAGGACAAGATACTTATCATTGGTTTTATTAGTTTCAGGTATATGGATTCACTAAACCAGAATTATAATTGCCTAGATTCTTTCTTAGAAACTGATATAAACTTGTTTAAAATCAGGAAAATATTTTCTCATGTTTTTAGCATCTTTTCCATAAATGTTGTTTTCAATAGATGATTAGAAATGAATCTTGACTATTGAATAATAGAAGATTATCCTTTTAAGGTGAAACCTTAAAATCATAGGACTGCAGAAAAATAAAGTACCAAAAACTTGCAAGCGGAACATAGACCTAAATAGAAGTTTATCTTAAGCTCGTAAAAAGGAAAAGAGAGAGAGGAAGGAGTCAAATTAAGTATCTGTTCATTTAATTCTTGTCAAATTGGCACCAAAAAAACAAACAAAAAAAACGAACTATCTGAATGAAAGTAAGTAGTAACTTACTTGGCACGCGTCAAGCTTGCCATGTCATAACCAGCGCACATCATGTTTTATGTTATGGCCTTTGTTCCATATTTGGAGCTCATGCAAGCTGAGCCCGAATAAATTGGCACGGCCAATTGACGAAGGACCGGTGAAATCGGGCCATTTTCGGACAGTCTTCCCCAGCCGATTACTGTTGCATTTTCATGGGTGTAACTTCTGTCTAAAGAAAATCCATAGAATTTAAAAAGGTACTTATCTGTTATAGCAACAACACTCAAGAATTGAAGTTAGGCTAATCCTAATGAAATATACCCAAGTAGAATGACTTTAAAATAGTTTATGGAAAATACAACAGAGAATTATGGAAATCAGGTCACCCAGAACCAAACCAAACCAAAATCTAAACTAACCAAAATACAAACTAAAACATTTAATTTTTATATACCTACAATGTAGTGTATATACACACTCTCACGCTAAGCTCAAATAAACTACAGAAAGAAACCGCTTCTGTCTGACCGAACAACTTGAGTGCTGTTGTTATAACAGATTAAGACCCATTAAAGTTCAATTTATTATTTATCGAAATTATGAGGAACTTGTAAGAGTCAAATCTTCTGATTTGACATGGAAAGACAGAGAATAAACTACTATCGAACAGATATTGTAGAGTCTGTCAAATTCATTAAAAAGCGGAGAACTTCAAAGAAAATTACGTAATTATGTAATTAGTCTTTACTGTAACATGATTAAAGCTGATATTTCTCTATATATGATATTTAATCAGCAATTTTTGTGCTGACTCAAGTCAAAATGCAAATTGTACAATATAGACCTTGGTTAGCTTGCGAGGTCCTATCAGGTTAAGTAGGCTAATTGACTTTAAGCAGATAGGCCTGATTGGGATTGAATTTTTCCTATTTTGCCCTCTTGCAAGTTCTAAAGTAATTGGAAACACAGAATATGTAGCAAAAACGAAGCCAATTACTTTTGATAATAAAATAGGGTACAAAAGCTGAGGATCTACACATATGTGTTAAGAGCTCTTCCCTTTGGAAAAATGCAAACAGTTAAAATTAACAACCAATATAAGAACAAAAATATTCGGAGACACTTCTGAGGAATTCGAAATTAATCCGTTGGAAACAAGAAACAGTGAGCTCAAATTTGAAACAAAATAGCGACTTCTAAGAGTTACTTGCAAGATTGTAGTTTCAAGTGTTAAAGAAATCAAGAAAAAGGTGTTCCTGAAGTTGGAACACAACTTTAAAAATATAAAATGCCTAGATCATTGAGCTGCCTTCGCAACATGTAATAACCCTACAAAACTGTAAACAAGGAGCATTTGTAAAGTGGTATCTAGAGATGTAAACAGACCATTATATATTCCCGGGATAGACGAAGAGGCATTTTACCTAACATGATTTCACAGTGGTTGTTATAAAAGTTGAAAGGAGATTCACAAAGTGAAATAACCTGAACAGATTGTGACTTGGACTCTATTTTCTTTCAGCCTAAAGAAAACTGTCCCAAAGAACTTTTAAACACATTCTAAAAGTTAGTGCGATTTTGGGTTAACGACAAAACCTGACAGTGTTCCAGTATGTGCGTTATTTCTAATAATATTTTCTTGTCTCATTGTTTGGTTGTGCTGCGCGTGTTTTTCCATATTTAATTAATTAGATTGTTGTATTTTATTATGTGGCAAATTATTCAGACAATTTCTAGGCTCGTGACGGTAGCCTATATTGTTTGTGTGACATATACAAAGTATTCATTCTTGGTAAGGGACAAATATTTTTCTTTACACTGTTCATTGCTCTACTATTAAATTAAATTAGAAAGAAAGTTTTTTCAAATGTAAGTAAGAAGCAACATTAATTCTTAAAACGAACAGAAGTTAATACATATATGAGAGGGATTGTCTCGTCCTCAATACCTCTCTCTTTACGTTGTTGTTCTAATTATCTAAGAATTACTCCTGAAACACAAGAGCCATTTAATTAGGATAATAAGCTTTTTTAAAAGTTCTAAGAAAAAATTTACCATACAGAGTGCAGCATTGAGGAGGAGGCAATCCCTCTCAAAACGTAATAAATTTTGTTCGTTTTAATCTCTGGACAGCAGATAACGAATATTCTTGTCCAACAAAGAATTCTTGAAGGTCGCTCAAAACTAGTCTATAGGTGAATAGTTTCACGTATCAACTAGGTGAAACACAAAGTGTGCTGCTTCACAAGGTGAAGCACAAAATCAATTATTCAAAAAAAAAAACTGCCCATAACTAAGTGGATTTTTTTTGCTCATGGATGTGGACTGTTTTGTCCGTACAATTAGTCTTTCTGTAGAATTTTTTACTTATAAATAGCCTCATTAGAACAATGTTTTCTTTTGATTTCGTATTTAAAACTAACTACATATTTTCTACTTCTTCTTTCAGGTCACCATCATTCTCAATCACAAACTAGAATTTGTGGTAATTTATATTTTTGGACGAACATCATTAATTTTCTCACTTCTGTAAACCCCTCATCTTATCTTTTTCTATAGGAAAATATAATTAAAATAGAAAATGGATATATACGTGAAATGATGTGCAGCCTCTGATTAAAAAGACATGTAATATAAATTTGTATCTCTCCATGAATCAAATTTAGTTTGGTTTAACTGCTGACATTAGACAGTTAATTTTAAAAATCGCTGTAATTCAAGAAGTGTTTGTCATTTTTACTGGCTTAAAATTTCGCGCAAAAAAACAATCGTGTTTGCTTTATTCATACTCGCTTAAAATATTCCCAGACTTTTGACTATGAGGCCATTTAATGCATCTAAGGATAGTTTAAAAAAATATAATTTTTGTCTTTTCTTGGTAAATGGCACTTCTTTACTACGGAAGTACAGCAGAGTTATCTCTCTTTTTCTCTTTGGTTTTACTTAACAATGGACTGTTTCTTTATGATTACATGTCTCATTTCTGTAAGAGTGACTGTGCTTCTACTTTGTGTTGGCACAGTGAAATGATCATCTGCTTAGCAATACAAGACTAGAGGTTAAACTATCACTGCCACAAGGACAAGATTGATCGATAGGTTTTGTTACTTGTCCCTGTAAACAGTGCTGCAACAAGTACTCCAAATTTTTACTTAAGTATCAAGTATTAAGTACTCATTGTTTTTTTACTTAAATATCAAGTAATAAGTATTTTCCAAATTCTTACTTAAGTATCAAATATCAAGTACTTGCCAAAATTGTACTTAAGTAATACTTCAAGTACTACTTCAAGTATTTATTCTATGTACATATATATATATATATATATATATATATATATATATATATATATATATATATATATATATATATATATATATATATATATATATATATATATATATATATGGAAATCTTAATCAAAAGCCAGAATTTCCGTTTTATCGTTTTTAACCGTTTCCCTTGTTCGGTTGGTACACACCCAATGAAGTCCAAGAAAATAATCTTAACCAATTTTCAACACAACGGCTTGAAAGAAAAAGACTTTCAAAACAATTAAGTGCAGTCAAAAAACTCCTGATTGGATTAGACAGATCACATGACAGGATTAACACAGCGCATGTAGAGTTCGACCTCTGGCGATTAGTATTCAGTCAAATCTGGCACGTTTGAAAAAAATACAGGGTTATTCTGAAACATGTCGGAATGATGGAAAAAATATTGAAAGTATTGTTTTCCATTGTTTGGCTGGTACACACCCAACGATGTCCAAAAAATAATCTGAAGCAATTTTCAACACAACGGCTTGAAAGAAAAAGACTTTCAAAACAATTAAGTGCAGTCAAAAAACTCCTGATTGGATCAGACAGATCACATGACAGGATTAATACAGAGCACTTAGAGTTGAACTTCTGGCGATTAATGTTCAGTCAAATCTGGCACGTTTGAAAAAAATACAGGGTTATTCTGAAACATGTCGGAATAGTGAAAAAAATATTGAAAATAGAAAAATTAACTTTGGATTGGCTTTAAAACAGATAAAAGGTAATAAAGTAGTTCATTCTCTTATTCAATAAGTAAAAGCCTTAGCAACAAAAGAACTCAAATTTAAAAGTAAGGAGCCAAGTGAGTCAGTTGCAGACTTTTTTAACAAGAGAAATTAAAGCTCAATAATCAAAAATCAAAAATCAATTGATGGCATGTCTCACCCTCGGCATCTTTACAAGGAAACTGCCTCAAGTTTTCAAGTTAAATTTCAGACACGCTATGAAAGTGTATGGCATCTATATCATTTGGATGGTTTTCACTCAAGCAAGCCGCATGGTGTTTAGTCAATTCAGATGGTCGGTAAAACTCCCTACAAACATATATTACAAAATCACGGGCCTGCAGTTAGTCCGCTGATTCAGACGCATTCCATACGGCTGGTCAAACTGCAGAATCAATGAATGAATCAATGAATGAACTTTATTATCTGTAAAAGTATAAAAAAAAACACAAAGTACGGAGTGTTATAAATAAACAAAAACGATAAACAGCAAGAAAAAAAAAATTCAAATCAACAAAAGACAACATGGACTAAGTAACCAGTATCAATATGGAAAAAAGGCTGCAGAGGGTCGTAAACGTGAATTACGTAGATAGTCTATTTACATAAATCATCACTGGAAGACCAAATCCAAGAAGGCATGTCTATTAAACCAAATCGAGCAATTATTTTTCTGTTTTGGTGCCATCTAGGAAGCAGGAGAACGATTTTGCAATATCTGAAATAAGCCGCACGTATGGGGATTTTTCTTACGAAACAGATGAGCCATTCCAGATAAAAACAAAAGAACAGGGGCGCACTAAGCGTTATAAATCATGCACAAACCGTTGCGGCTGTAACGGCTTTTGTTTGGGGATATTTTTTCGTAAGCGACGCGTAGGTTTTTCACGGCTTGATTCACTAGGGATGAAAAGGTAGTGGAAAGTGTTGGACCGAAACACAGACCAAGCCAACTAACTAAAGAAGAACATGGCAGAATTGCAGTCCCAGCAACGAATTGAGCGACAGCATAAGGGCTATTAAAACAAATAAACTCGCATTTAAACGCATTAACTCACAGTCCAATCTTAGATAGCTCATTGGTTAATATAGTAAAATTGGAAAGCAATCCACGGCGAGTCCGGGCAACAAGAAGAACGTCGTCTGCATATGCAACAGAAGACAAACCAATATTACCGTAAGAAACAGAACTTTTAAGGGGACGCAGGCACGATGCAAGCACACATTTAAATATACTAGAAGACAATACGGCAGAAGTTGCAACCTATCTATTTCTAGCAGCAGTTTTCATACCATGAAGTGGCAAAAAACATGAGACTAAGTCGAAAAGAGGAAAAGAGGAAGAGATGGAAAAAGAGGAAAAAGAGGAAAAGATGGCAATTAATGAGTAACGTAATGAACTTGACTTTCATATATTGACAGTATATAGTCTTGATGAACAGCCGTCAAGAAGTGAGATTGGTAATGAAAATGGTGAAGTGTCACTATCAAGACCCTTTAGATATTAAAGAGAATTTTAGATATGTTTTTAAAGCATGTTATGGTCGCCCCATCGAACAGGCTGTTCCAATTAATCGTATAGTCGAAATTGGCGACAAATAGTTTTGTTTTACATTGACTTACATGATATATTTCAAGCTTGCTATGCAAAAACCATCAATATACGTAACTTCTAAGAGACACATCGACTCTGTGTAGCAGTAGTCACCATCATGAAAGCTTAAGAAACGATATATTGTGAATTCTAAAGTCTTAAAGCTCTTTAAAAATACATCTCATCTAAATTCAACGCGTTTCCAGCTCTTGAGCAATCTTTCCTAAGGAACTATGACGAAAAGTAGAACTTTAGTACAAAGAATGAGGTTGAGGAAGGGGCTGTCTCCCCCATATAAGGAATAATTTTTGTTCATTTTCGGTTTAAAAAGTGCATTTTAGTTTTAGCTTAAAAAAACGCTTTGTATATTTAATTTCTGAATGTTTTCAGATTATGCCTGGCAATCCTCTTCCCTGCCTGTCCCTCTCCGTAAAAAAATCCCCTGGAAAGTTTTCTCAGGATTTTGTTCTCCGTGGAAAAATCCCCCACAAGATTTTACCATCCCCACAGCATTCTACCTCCCCTCCCCCCCTCCTCATGTTTCCCAATAACAAATGCTATGTACGAACAATGGGCGAATTGTGCAACTTAAAACCCTTTCCCAGGGACTATGAGGCTCATGTCATCCCAAAAGGTATAGTTATTGGACTTTCCAGCAATGCTGAATCATATAGCTGTCTCAGAATTTTTTTCAGATGTCTGTGGGAAAAATAAGGACGTGGAAGGGGGACTAGTTGTCCTCCAACTAGGCAACTAGAGATACTGGACAGAGTGATTTTCATTTAGGCTATATGACCTTTTTTGAGAATCTTTACCTTATTTTTAGTAAATCGGGCAAATTTTCTCAGGGTCGTAACTTTTGATGGGTGCATTAAGATTGATGACGATTTAGAATCGACGATTTATGATGACGATTTATATTTAGAATCGGCATAAAAAGGCAATTCTTTTATATACCTATTGCTATTAAATCTCTGTTCTTTAAGAGTTTCAGAAACTATTGGACCAAATCACTCCTTAATTTTTTCTCCTGAAAGTTACAACTTAGTTCTATCAACCTGTCACTATATATTTGGTTAAAATATCAAGAATTTTTACAGGTATCTGGCAACAGCGACAACAAATTTAAGTATTTGGATTACAAAATTAGTTACGGGTATTTGCAAAAATTGTTTTTTATAGATAATTAAACCCTGAGACATGTATATATATGATCAGCTCAATTACCTTAAAGAAACTACTTTATTAAGTTCATGGTTATCAACTCACTATCTCACCATCACGACATCTGAACAGTGGGCCTTTGCAAAAAGAATGACGTTGATATTAGATGAAGAGAACACTCAAGACGGATCGAAAAGTTTATTTAGTAGCCCAAAAATAGATTGGTCAAACACGAATATTCAGCCACACGAGGCCTTTAGGATTTGCAGTTCAGTATTCAGTCTTTAACCCCTTTCCAGTTTCCATAATCCAGCCACAAAAGGAAAATGCCTTCTTGACCCGGATTTTTTTTTTTTTTTTTCAACACCTGTTGTTAGCAATACGGTTTTCACAGAAAACGATCTATATTAGACTGTCTGATTGCGTAGCATCAAGAGTGGGTTGAAATTCTTTTTCAGAGGCACAATATTTACCTTCTCTCCTATGACATCGCAAAAGCCTTTGATCGTGTATGGTACAAGGGACATCTTTGCATTCCCATGATTCCAACGGATCTGCCTTTTCAATTTAAAAGATTGCAATTCCCAATTTGATTAGCATTTGCAATCACCATCAACAAAGCTCAAGGTCAATCATTAGAAAAATGTGGTATAGATCTTAATACTGATTGTTTTTCCCATGGACAATTGTACGTTGCATGTTCGAGGGTCGGTAAACCTGACAATTTATTTATATGCAGCGACAATTGGACAGTGAAGAATGTTGTATATTTGCAAGTTTTACGCAGTTAATTTGTATTGTATTTATCTATCTATCCATCTATATAAAAACGAGTTGTGTGTATGCATGTTTGTTTGTTTGTAAAAAGAGCGTTTGCATATGACGTCATTATAAGTACATAAGGCTTTGTATATGCACAGACAATGGGAAAGCCAAGAATCTCTATATATGACGTCATGTTTGTGTGTCGACTGACGTCATGTTTGTCGACTGACGTCATTATAAGGATTGAGCTGTATGCGTCATGAATTTGTTTGTCAACTGACGTCATGTTTGTCAACTGATGAAATTATATACCGGGACACCGGGACACAAATGACGACGGGGACACAGGGAATATAAATGACGACCGGGAACCTCAAAGAGAAATTACAGACTGGGACACCCGGACACAAATCACGACCGGGACACAGGGAATATAAATGACGACCGGGACATAGGGACACAACTACAACGGGGACGCCGGGGGCACAGGCGGGATATATAAATGATGACCGGGACACAGGGATTGTTCGAATAGAAATTACAGACCGGGACACAAATGACGACCGGGGCACCGGGACACAGGGAATATAAATGACGACCGGGACACTCAAAGAGAAATTACAAACTGGGATACCGGGACACAAATGACGACCGGGACACAGGGAATATAAATGACGACCGGGACAAAGGGACACATCATTAGAATAATGAGGTATAGATCTGAACACGGATTGTTTTTCCCATGGACAATTATATGTTGCATGTTCAAGAGTCAGTAAACCTGACAATCTATTCATATGCACAGACAATGGAACAGCGAAGAATGTTGTATATTCACATGTTTTACGTAGTTAAAAACATATATATATATATATATATATATATATATATATATATATATATATATATATATATATATATATATATATATATATATATATGTATATATATATATATATATATATATATATATATATATATATATATATATATATATATATACATATATATATATATATATATATATATATATATATATATATATATATATCTATTCACAGGTGGGACACAGGGACACAACTACAATGGCGCCTAACGACTTACGTGCGCGGTGGGGGGGCTTGGGGGGGTGGGGAGCGAAGCGCCCCACCAACTAGGTGTTGGGGTGGCACGAAGCGCCACCCCAACAGCTAGTGTTGTATATTCGCAAGTTTTACGTAGTTCAAAACACATATATAAATCTATCTATATTCATAGGTGGTACACAGGGACACAACTACAATGGCGCTTAACTAATATGGCGCGTAACGACTTACGCGCACGGGGGGGGGATTGGGGGGCGCGAAGCGCCCCTACCAACTAGGTGTTGGGGTGGCGCTTCGTGCACACAGGGAGAGACATATACGAAACTCTACAACCCAAGACTGCGCAACACTTTATACAATTGGGCTTGATTCAATTTTCAAGTGCGGGTGCCCGGAGGGCACCCGCATAGGTCGCAAAAATACATCAAAATTACTGCCTGTGCTTGACAACCCCATAAAAAGGAACTAGCCACCCCAACAGCTAGTTTATATATATATATATATATATATATATATATATATATATATATATATATATATATATATATATATATATATATATATATATATATATATATATATATATATATATATATATATATATATATATATATATATATATATATATATATATATATATATATATATATATACACACATATATATATATATATATATATACATATATATATATATATATATATAAAATTACATTAAAATGTGAGAATTAAAACTAATCATGTTTTTTAAAAACTTTTCAAAAACAGCCCCAGCATCCTTACTTCAGCGACGTTAAAGCAGGACTGATAAATAGAATGAAGTGTGATGATAAATTCATTCAAACAAAACTGATCAAAATGATTACATGCAATTTTTCAAAGCTAATCTTAAGTTTTTGGCAGCTTGCCTCAAAGGTCTTTTTGTGACAAAGGTCTTTTTGCCTCGTGCTGTGCTAAAGACGGCCGTTGGACATAGGACCGAAATATCCACTGTCTTGAAAAAAAAATCCCTATTGTTTCTACTTTGTGTATGTTTGATATGGAAAGGCAGTGTGGTCTTCGTCGCTATTTAATCAAATTATGAGGGGAGGGGGCACAAATTTGGGAATAAAATTATAGTAATAATGGAGAAATGTGGAAAACATAGGAAATTAGTGAAAACTATTAGAGTTTAATAAGGTTTTTATTTGGGGAAGCGGGGTACGGAACTAAATCTTTCACTCTTGTATGCACCTATTAATTACAGCTAACTCTCATTCTTGGGCCCTAATTAGGAACCCTTTTAAGATGCTCTAGTATGCCACCTGATGAGAAACCCTGACCATCTTTGATCCGTTCTTCTTAAATCGAATTCTGAATCCATCTTTTGGCAAACTTGTGTCTACTTCAAATTACAGGCGTAATTGAATCATTAATCTCCTCCACGTCTGTCCCTTACCCGTTGGAGGTTATACATGCACAAATAAAGTATAGAAATTTCTAATATTATCAATAAACCTGATTTATTAAGAATGACCTCTGAATCATAAAAGCCGTTGAATAAATAGTTGAAATTACTAGAAATACTTAAGCCTAAAGAGCGAAGTATTAGGAGGAGGTGAGCCCCTCATATGCGTAATAATTTCTGTTTATTTTAAGTTTTAATGCTTCTCCTTATTTCCAGTTGAAAAAATTTTTCGTATTTGTTTTTTCATTGTGTGTTTTTTTTTTAAATAATGCTTGAAAGTCCTGCGGTCCCTTCATGGAAATTTTCTTCCCCATGACAAATTTCTCGATGTAAAAATCCCCAAAAATATCCCTCGACATATCCCCCTCTTCTCAACCCCTCCCTCCATACAAAAAATCCCCCTGAAAACGTCTTTACATTTCCCAATAACCATTAGGCTACTATATGTAAGCACTGGTCAAAGTTTGTAACTTGTAGCCCCTCCCATGTAGACTCTGGGGGAGTAATTGGTCCCCAAAGACATAGTTATAAGGTTTTTCGACTACGCTGAATAAAATGGATATCTCAGAATTTTGATCCATTGACTTTGGGAAAATAATTAGCGTGGATGGGGGCCTAGGTGCCCTCCAATTTTTTTGGTCACTTAATAAGCACTCTAGAACTTTTTATTTCCGTTAGAAAGAGCCCTCTCGCAACATTCTAGGGCCACTGGATCGATGCGATCACCCCTGAAAAAAACAAAACAAAAAAACAACTAAATAACACGCATCCGTGATCTACCTTCTGGCAATTAATAAAAAATTCCACATTTTTGTAGTTATGAGCTTGAAACTTCTACATTACGGTTCTCTGATAACTTGAATCTGATGGTGTGATTTTTGTTAAGATTCTATGACTTTTAGGGTGTGTTTTGCCATATTCTCTAAAATAAGGCAAATTTTCTCAAGCTCATAACTTTTGATAAGTAAAACTAAACTTGATGAAACTTATATATTTAAAATCAACATTAAAATGTGACTCTTTTGATGTAGCTATTGGTATCAAAATTTCATTTTATAGAGTTTTGGCTACTATTGAGCTGGGTCGCTCCTTACTACAGTTCGTTACATCGAACTGTTTCATTTGTCGATCTCTGCCACTAAAAAAGGATCCCTGATTTAAGCTATATCTGATTGTAGCTTTTCAGAGATTCAAATAAACGACACCATGGTTAGTAGTGACTTAGAAAAAGAAATATAAAAGAAAAAATCCTACTAAAGACTTAACAACACAACGACCGAAAATAAAAAGACTACAGAAGCTCAAAATAGAGAAATGGAGACTGAAAACTGAGAAAATACACATTTACTTAACTTTACAGTTGAAGGTATACACAATTTTCATCCTAATACTTCATTTTTTTTTCAAGGTTTGTTAGCCACCCTGAGAGCCTGGATCTTCAATCCTCCCTACTGTTGGCACTATGGTTTAGAAAAAAAGGACTTTTCAAGCTAGAGTAAAATGATCAACTGTTCCACGGAGTAAGTTCACTCCATGCTAACATATATGGAAATTTAATATATTTTTATGTAATGAGGGTTTGAATAGCAGAATAGCTAAAAATAGCAGAGAAAGGTTTCGAATTGATGAAAGAGCAACTTTATTCATTGTTCTATTCACATATATTGCCTTTTATATTCTGCACATCCAGGAATTTCTTCAGGGGGGATATTAAAAAAGCTACTATGATTTTTACTACTGCAACACTTGTAGTGCTATGATACTACTACTTATACTACTATGACTGATATCCTGCACTTCTAAGTCATTAAATGACGAGCATTTTGTTATTAAGACCTTCCTAAAATAAACAAGACTTGGCAGCTTCTTTATTCATCATGAGCCGCACTCCCTACCCGTGTATTCCATCCTTCCAGATGAGTAGCCTACGACTTTCCATGATTTTCTTATGGTGTCATTATTCTATGTTTTTTTCTGTTTTTCACACTTTTTTTAATAAGGTTTGTCAGTTTGGCTCAATAATTGGCTGTCTTGTCACATTGTCCCCCAAAAATGTTGAAGGGTAACTCATTATGCATTCACGCTTACAAATCATGTGCTGCTCCGAAGAGGCGACCCATAAAAGCAAGTTACCAAGGAAGAGGCATTCCAACCCAGAAATGTCCACCGAAAAATACCAAACCAAGAAGAATCATCCATGTCGTTTACTAGACTATAATTTCCTCGAGGGGTCCCAATCCTCAAGCTCACCCTAAACCCCTGTTAGAAGTCATAGTTTTCGGTAGGAAAACTTATGAAACCCTCACCTTGATGTCACTATGAGGCCGTCCAATCAGGAGTTCCCTGTTGAGGATAGGGATGGAGAAGGAATTTTGACGGAGCAGAGGCCCCAAGCTATCTTACACCACTGGAACAGCTCCAGCCTTCTATACCCAGTCTATCCTCTTCAGAGCATTCATCAGAACTGGCTCTTTTGAAGTGGAAACAGAAGCTTCGACCATTAACCTGCTGTTCGGTTTTTCTTTTGAGATTTTTCGCTCTTTGTTATCATTAAATAAAAAAAAATGTTTTTTCAACTGAGAGTAAGGATAGGCATAAAAACGGAGAAAAATTATTCCGTTTATAAATGGGTTGTCCCCTCCTCAATGCCTCGAGCTTTATGCTAAAGTTTGACTCTTTCTCACAACACTACTTTCTAAAACAATAAAAACTTAGCGTAAAGAGCGAAGCGTCGAGGAGAAGGCAACCCTTCCTCGACAATTAAGATTCTATAGCTTTTGGGGGGGGGGTGTTTTCCCCTATTTTTTAAGATAAGACAAATTTGCTCAGGCTCGTATGATTTTTTTTCATTATAACCGATGAACAATAGAGTTTAATCTGAATTGACCAATCAGATTTGACTAATCACGTTAATAAACAAAATTTAATTCCCCTAAGTAAACCAATCAGGTTTTTATAAAGGCGGGACTAGCTGTCTCTCTGAATTAAAAACAATGGGATAGGCTTACGAAAATGCATCACATAACCAATGAACACATATTACTGCACACTTATTATCATGAAGCTGTAAAAAATTCATTAGAATTAATGTAAATCTGACCTGTTGCTTAAAATATAAGCACTTAGATATCAATATATACGGGGAGTTTTTCTTTAATATATTTCAAAGAAAACGAAAAGAAGTTCGATGTTTACCCCCCCCTCCAAAAAAAATATCCCCAAGCGCTTACCCCCGACCAAAAATATCTCCTGAGGTTTACCCTCCCCTTTAAAATACCCCTCCGAGGAATACGCCTCCACCTGAAAAATACTCCCTTCCCCTCCTAGTAAATACCACTCTGGAAAATGCTCTCTGTGGAAAATAAGGCTTTCCAAAGTTGAGAATTTCCCTAGGGTTAAGGAATTTCAGTACTTGTGCATTATACACCACTCACTCAAGTTTGTGCTCTGAATAAATCGAGAACAGACCGGTTTCTTTGTTTGTTTCTCTCAGCTTAGCGTGAGACAAGACAAAGACAAGTGACAAATTAGATGGGAAATATATAATTTGGGTTATATATTTGCACCTCAGACGGGGGGGGACAAAGTATTTGGACAGTTTGAAGTCAGAAAACAATTCTTAGTTCATAATATGCAGAACAACTGTACCTAAAACGTTTTGCAGGCAGACCTGCTACACTTTACTTCCCATCCCACCTCCATAATGTGCAAATATAAAGCCCAAATTTGTTTCTAAAGTAACGAAGAAACCGGTTTGTTCAGTAACGAACAAACCGGTTTTTACTGTTTTAAGAGAAAGAGTCAAACTTTAGCGTAAAGAGTAAGGCATTGAAGAGGAAAAGCCCCTTTCAAATACGGAGTAATTTCTGTTTGTTTTAAGTTTTAATGTCGCTCCTTACTTTCATTTAAAAAAACTTGTGTTTTTTATTTAATTTTATTTAAAAACGATCAGAAATTATATTTAAAACAACATATTTTTTCAACTGGAAGTAAGGAGCAGCGTCAAACCTTAAAACAAAAGATATGATTACTTATATGAAAGGGGTTACCTCCTCCTCAAGACCTTGCTCTTAACGGTAAAGTTTTTTTTTGTAGAAATTAAAACAAAGCTTAATCCAATATAACGGTCAATGTGTTTAAGAAATTGTTCTTAAAGAATTAGGACAAAACGAAAAAACTTTACTGTTAAGACCTAGGTCTTCTAGAAGGGTCGCTACTCCTCCACATCTTGCTCTTTACGCTAAAGTTTTGTGGTGGTTTTGAAAAATATTCTTGTTGTTCTCATTAAAAAAACCTTGTGTTTTGGGAGTCGTTCTCAAAGAATCGGGACAATTTTCAAACTTTAGCGCAAAGAGCAAATTGATAAGGAGGAGTAACCACCCTCACATATGTAATAATTTTAGATAACAGTGTTATTTTAGATAACAGCTTGAAAGCTGTACAGCAGGTTTCTCCGATAGTAAGGAGCGACCCGGCTCAATCGTAACCAAAACTCTAAAAATGGAATCTTGATACCAATAGTTACATCAAAAAAATTGTATTTTAATGCTGATTTTAAATATATAACTTTCACCAAGATTAGTCTTACCTATCAAAAGTTACGAGCCTGAGAAAATTTGCCTCATTTTAGAAAATAGGGGAAAACACCTTCTAAAAGTCATACCATCTTAACGAAAATCACACCATCAGATTCAGCCCTATTGTAGAAGTCTCAAGCTCCTATCTACAAAAATGTGCAATTTTGCATTTTTTTTTTTTTGCCAGAAGACAAATCACGGATGCGTGTTTATTTTTTTATTATTATTTTTTTTCCAGGGGTGATCATATCGACCCATTGGTCCTAGAATGTCGCGAGAGGGCTCTTTCTAGTGGAAATTAAAAGTTCTAGTGCCCTTTTTAAGTGACCAAAAAAATTGGAGGGCACCTAGGCCCCCTCCCACGCTCATTTTCCCCCCAAAGTCACCGGATCAAAATTATGAGATAGCCGTTTTATTCGCCATAGTCGAATAACATAAAAACTATGTCTTTGGGGACGACTTACGCCCCCGCGGTCCCCGTGGGATGGGTTGCAAGTTACAAACTTTGACCTGTGTTTACAAATAGCAATGGATACTGGGAAGTGTACGGACGTTTTCAGGTGGAATTTTTTTTTTGGTTTGGGAGGGAGAGTTGAGGTAGGAGGTGGGGGTTACGTGGGAAGATCTTTCCATGGAAAAACTTCTAACGGGGAAGAGACTTTCAATGAAGGGGGTGCAAGATTTTTTAGTATTATTAAAAAAAAAACAATGAAAAAATAAATATGAAGTTTTTCTGCTGAAAGTGAGGAGCAGCATTAAAAATAAAAACGAGCAGAAATTATTGCGCATATGAGGGGTTTACCTCCTCGTAATACCTCGTTCTTTACGCTGAAGTATTTTTAGTAATTTCAACTATTTATTCTACGGCCTTTGTGATTCAAGGGTCATTCTTAAGGAATTGGGATAGAATTTAAGCTTGAGTGTAAAGAGCGAGGTATCGATGAGGGTTATAATAAGTTAATTATATATAAGTATATATATGCTAATTCGTAAATTACGTCCATTTTTTACAAATGAAAATGTTCGTAAAAAATTAAAAGTTCTAGTTGCCTTTTTAAGTAATCAAAAAATTGGAGGGCAACTAGGCTTCCTCCCTCCCCCCTTTTTTCTCAAAATCTTCCGATTAAAACTATGAGATAGCCATTTAGCCAAAAAATAATTAATATGCAAATTTCGTTTTAATTATTTATGTGCGGAGAGCCAAGATCAAAACATGCATTAATTAAAAAACGTCCAGAAATTAAATATAAAAAAACAAGTTTTTTTAAATGAAAGTAAGGGGCGATATTAAAACTTAAAACGAACAGAAATTACTCCGTATAGGAAAGGGGCTTTTCGTCCTCAACACCCCGCTCTTTACGCTAAAGTATTTTACTGTTTAAAGAAGTAGAGTTAAGAAAAAGAGTCCTTTCATATACGCAGTGATTTCTGTTCGTTTAAAGTTTTAATGTCGCTCCTTACTTTCATTTAAAAAAACTTGTTTTTTTTGGAATGAACACAGCTTTATAAATGTTAGGAAAACCCTTTTTACTTTTTGAAAATAAATAAAAAAACAAGTTTTTTTAAATGAAAGCAAGGAGCAACATTAAAACTCAAAACGAACAGAAATCACTGCGTATATGAAAGGGGCTTTTCGTCCTCAACGCCCCGCTCTTTACGCTAAAGTTTGACTCTTTCTCTTTTCTACTTACTACTTTTTAAAACAGTAAGAAACTTTAGCGTAACGAGTGGGGCGTTGAAGAGGAAAAGCCCCTTTTATATGCGGAGTAATTTCTGTTCGTTTTAAGTTTTAATGTTACTCTTTACTTTCATTTAAAAAAACTTCTTTTTTTATTTAATTTCTGGACGTTTTTGAATTAATGCATGTTTTGATCTTGGCTCTCCACACATAAATAATTGTAACAAAATTGTATATTAATTAATTGCAATTAATCGGAAGATTTTGACAAAAAAAAGAGTGAGAGCGGAGGCCTAGTTCCCCTCCAATTTCTTATTACTTAAAAAGGCAACTAGAACTTTTATTTTTTTACAAACGTTTTCATTGGTAAAAATTATACGTAACTTACTTATTAACTTACGTAACGAAATTCTATATTTGTATGTTTTTATTGCGTATATGAGGGGGTTCAACCCTCGTCAATACCTCGCTCTTTATACTAAAGCTTAAATGTCCCAATTCCTTAAGAATGACCAGTGAATCACAAAGGCCGTAGAATAAATAGTTGAAATTACTAAAAATACTTTAGCGTAAAGAATGAGGTATTACGTGGAGATAAACCCCTCATATGCGTAATAATTTTTGTTCGTATTAAGTTTTAAAGCTGTTCCTTACTTTCAGTAGAAAAAACTTTTCATATTTATTTTTTCATTGTTTTTTAAAATAATGCTAGAAAATCCTGCACCCTCTTCATTGAAATTCCCTTCCCCATGAGAAGTTTCTCCATGGAAATATCCTCCCACGTAACCCCCACCCTCAACTCTCCCCCTAAACCAAAAAATCCCCCGGAAAACGTCAGTACCCTTCCCAGTAACCATTACTGTATGTAAACACAGGTCAAAGCTTGTAACTTACAGCCCCTCCCACGGGGACTGCGGGGAGTAAGTCGTCCCTAAAGACATAGTTATTAGGTTTTTCGACTATGGTGAATAAAATGGCTATCTCAGAATTTTGATCCGGTGACTTTGTGGAAAAAATGAGCGTGGGAGGGGGTCTAGGTGCCTTCCAATTTTTTTGGTCACTTAAAAAGGGCACTAGAACATTTAATGTCCGTTAGAATGAGCCCTTTCGTGACATTCTAGGACCACTGAATCGATGATATCACCCCTGGGAAAAAAAAACAAAAAAAAAACAAAAAAAAACAAATAAACACGCATCCGTGATTTGACTTCTGGCCAAAAATGCGAAATTCCACATTTTTGTAGATAGGGTCTTGAAACTTCTGCAACAAGGTTCTCTGATACGTTGAATCTGATTGTGTGATTTTCGTTAAGATCGTATGACTTTTGGGGTGTATTTCCCCTATTTTCTAAAATGAGGCAAATTTTCTCAGGCTCGTAATTTTTGACGGGTAAGACTAATCTTGATAAAACTTATATATTTAAAATAAGTATTAAAATACAATTCTTTTGATGTAACTATTGACATCAAAGTTCCATTTTTTTGAGTTTTGGTTACTATTGAGCCGGGTCCCTCCTTACTACAGTTCGTTACTACGAACTGTTTGATAGATCAGGAAAAGACAAATGAGTATGAATATGTACAGAGAATTGGGGGTTTAAACTATAGGTATGTTTATTTTTTCAGAGACGAATTTATTTGCAAATTATATTATATCGGTGCGCTACAGATATAACAGTATTGGACCCCAAAAATCCATATCGGCGAGGCCCTAGTCCAATACTTTCTCTCCTACATTTTCCGTAGAACTTACAGTTTCAGATACGATCAGTCAGTTGAGTCTAACATTTTTGCGAGTTGGACGAAAATTAAAAAATTTTAAAATTTTTTTATATTTATGTACCCAACTCCCGAATTATAGCGAAAACCACCTACACTTATGAAAACCAACAATTTTTTTTATTCAAATACAAACTTTTTATTCATACAAAAGTAAAACATTACTAGAATCCAGAACAATGTTTGGTCACTATTTGAAGCTTTCCCTAAGCCTATGGACTCGACCCCCTTAAGATTCCTAGAGGCATTGATGTGCTGCTGGCACTGGGGCAGGTGACGCAAAGTTGAACCGCCATGAACATGCCCTGAAAAATGAAATATGAGCAAAAAAAATCTTCTACTTCACGGTTTATTATTAATATTTATCATAACTGCAATTCCAAGGCACATCTGTTGGCCAATGATCTCGACCTCGGTGATTTTTCGGATTACAAACAAGGAAACTGTATCAATGTTTAGCAGCATGTTTACTTAGACAAAAGTCGTCAATAAGTAAAGAGGCAAATTACAAAGTTTTTTAAATTTCATTTTTGGCACAAAAAAAGGTGGGTGCAGAAACAGAGAATGGAGACGGAGCTCGCTAGCTCTATCGCCTGATGGTTGTCGAATACAAACTGATTGTCCACTATTTTACTATATGTCTTAGGGGATTAAAAAGGGAGGAGGAACGTAGCAAAGGAAGCAAGAGATGATGGGGGTGATTACCCACAGCAAACCTTGGAACCTTAAAACGCAAACTAGAGATTTCTACTTCCAATCGAATGAGTCCACGTTCTTACAACCACCTCTTCCACGGGAAGTGGTTAGGAAACAAATAATGATGCAAGAAAATCGCATGGTTTCTTGCTTAGGCACCGCTACAGCACTAGCTCTCGCTAAAAGCTAACCACTATATCCTTGGGTTCGGGACTCCCTCTTCTCAAACCGGAAAACAGTGTCGTAGAGAAAATTAAGACACAAATTATGCCTTGAATTAAAAATTTAATTTCCTGAAAAAGTTCAAACCTACTCAAACAACCGAATATTGATTTGTAATATTCCTATTTACTCATCAGTACTCTAGTGTACAACAATTCATTTAAATTTACCAATGATGTTACTATTACGTTGTTAAACAGCCTAGTGAATATAACCTATTAAATATATTCGGACGCGTAACCGGTGTCAGCTTCACAAACCTGTAATTCAAGTCTGGTAGATTTAAACACCAAATACCGATACTAACACATTTGAGAATCAATCAATGCTGGTATACAAATGTTCATATCATATTTATTAGGATATCACTTTTATTTATTAAATATACCAAAACGAATTTGATTCTTTGACACAAAATAACGGTTTTTTTTTAAAGAAATAATAGGTCATCTATTAAATTATTCGAAATACACGTGTGAATATTTAAAATAAATTTGAATATTTAATACACATTTAATGCACTTTTTTTAAAATAAAGGCTATTAAACAAAATATGATAAAAAAATATTTACATATTCTACGTCCTTTTAGTGACCTTTAGTTATTAAAAACAAAGCTGATTTATCAAATTATTCTAAATACACACGTGAATATAAACACACTGATTAAATAGAAAAAAAAAACAGTTTTTTTTTAACAGAAAGTAAGGAGTGACGTTGAAACTTAAAATAAACAGAAATTATTCCGTACTAGCTGTTGGGGTGGCACTTCGCGCCACCCCAACACCTAGTTGGTGGGGCCGCTTCGTAAGTCGTTACGCGCCATATTAGTTACGCGCCATTGTAGTTGTGTCCCTGTGTCCCACCTGTGAATATAGATTAGATATATATATATTTTTAACTACGTAAACTTGCGAATATACAACATTCTTGGCTGTCCCATTGTCTGTGAATTTCAATAGATTGTCAGGTTTACCGACTCTTGAACATGCAACATATAATTGTCCATGGGAAAAACAATCTGTATTCAGATCTATACCTCATTATTCTAATGATTGCCCTTGAGCTTTGTTGATGGTGATTGCTAATCGAACATTCCCTGTGTCCCCGTCGTCATTTATATATCCCCCTGTGCCCCTCGGCGTCCCCATTGTTGTTGTTTTCCTGTGTCCCGGTCGTCATTTGTGTCCCAGTGTCCCAGTCTGTAATTTCTCTTTGATTGTCGCGGTCGTCATTATTATTCCCTGTGTCCCGGTGTCGCGGTCGTCATTTTTGTCCCGGTCGTCATTTGTGTTCCGGTGTCCCGGTCTGTAATTTCGCTTTGAGTGTCCTGGTCGTCATTTATATTCCCTGTGTCCCGGTCGTCATTTGTGTCCCGGTGCTTTTTTGATGGTGATTGCTAATCGAACATTCCTTGTGTCCCGGTCGCTTTCTCTTTGAGTGTCCCGGTCGTCATTTATATTCCCTATGTCCCGGTGTCCCGGTCGTCATTTGTGTCCCGATGTCCCGGTCTGTAATTTCGTCAGTCGACAAACATGACGTCAGTCGACACACAAACATGACGTCAATCGACACACAGACACACAGACAACTTATTTATATATATATAGATATGAAAGAGGCTGTCCCCTCCTCAACGCCCCTCTCTTCAAACTAAAGTTTTTTTGATTGTTTTAAAAAGTAGACTGTGACAGTCACACTTATTTGTTATTGTGTGTAAAAGATTCAAATTTGTTTTGGTATAATTTAATAAATAAAGCTAATTTTCTAATAAATATGGCATAAACCATAGTATACCAGCATTGATTATTTTTCAAATGTGTTTTGATTTCTGGGCTTTTTTGAATTAATGCAGGTTTCGATTTTTTGAATTAATGTAGGTTTCGAAACTTCGCATATTTTTTTTTTTTTTTTTTTTTTTTGGCTAAATGGCTTCCTCAAAGTTTAGATCGGACTATTTTGAGAAAAAAAGGGGCGGGGGAGGGTGCTTAGTTGCCCTCTAGTTTTTTTGGTAACTTAAAAAGGCCACTAGAACTTTTAATTTTATTAACGAACGTTTTTATTTTTACTTGTTTATTTATTAATACATCAAACAGTAAGCAATAATGTTTGTCGCTATAGACACAAAACAAGAAACAAGCTAATTAGCAACACTAGCCACACTTATAAATATTAGAAGAAGATAGGTTAGAGAAAAAATATAGTTCTATCCAAAACTCATAAACTCATAAACTCAAACAAAAACTCATAACCTTTATTAGTAATAAATATGTGTATAACTTACGAATTAACTTACGTAAGGAACTTCTATATTCGTATATTTTTGTTACGTATATGAGTGGGTTCGGCCTCGGTCTTTATACACTATAGTTCGAATTTGTTCTAATTCTTTATGAATGACCTCTGAATCACAAAGGCCGTTTAATTAAAATAAATAGTTGATTTAAAATTACTAAAAATACTTTGGCGTAAAGAGCAAGGTATTGAGAAAAGGACAAACCCCCTCATTTATGTAAAAATTTCCGTTCGTTTTAAGTTTCAATGTTGCTCCTTACTTTCAGCTGAAACACTTGTTTTTATTTAATTTCTCTTTTTTTTAATAATACTGGAAAATCCAGCACCCCCTTAAGGGAAATTTTCTTCTCCCATGATAAACTCCTCCATGGAGATGAGGTATTTTCTTTGCCAAATTAGGGCGAAACAAGAGACAAGAGCTCATATGAAACTTTTGACGAGGGCAGAAGAGTCAAGAGCTTCTTCTCACAAAGTTTCATTATAATCCCTCTACTCTAAGCGTTTTCAAAGATTTCCAGTTTCCCCCTCATACTCCCCCAATGTCACCAGATCCGGTCAAGATTTAAAATAAGAGCTCTGAGACACGAAGTCTTTTTAAATATCAAATTTTATTCAGGTCTGATAGCCCGTTCGTAAGTTGAAAATACCTCATTTTTCTAATTGACGGTCCTTCCATCCCCCCCCCAGGTTTTCAAATCGGAGAAGCAACTATTCGTAATTTAATCTAGTCGGTTCCCTGATACATCTGCCAACTTTCATCGTCCTAGCTTATCTGGAAGTGCCCAAACTAGCAAAAGCGGGACCAACAGAAATTACGATCGCTATATGTCACTTGGTAAATACCAAGTGCCATAAAAAATACTGGACATTTGTGGCCTTTCAGATATGGGGAAAGAATAAAAAAGGCCCAGTGGATGATAGCGCGACAGTATGAAAGGAATTCCAGCAAACCCCAAATGATCAAGAAATCCAAGAGTGGCAAGCCCATAAGATTTTGCTCCTAAGCTTTTGTCTTTGAGATTTTACTCCGAAGCTAAATGGTATTGGGTGGAGGAGGTTTATTTTAAATTTGGGTTGAATATAGAGGATTTGAAGAACTTGGTGTTGGTAAATTAAGGACAGTTTAGATTTAGGTGAGAGACGGAAATTTTTTGGAAAGTTTGGGTTGGTGACTGGCCCCTACTTTTGCCCTATGTGTGGATGTGTGAATGAAGATTTATTTCATTTTGCAAGAAGAGCTGTGTGAAGAGATGTCTGAGGTGTGGAATGAATTGCCGGGCCCGGCTTTGAAGTTGGGTACATAGCTTGTTTTTTTTCTTAACTGGTATATTAACATTTCTGACACCCTAAAACGATTTAAGAAGGTCACATCTTTAAAGAAGAATTTGTATTTTTCCCATGGTGTTTATATCGAGCCTATGGTAACACCATGACATCAAGAAGAGGCTCATATTATCTGCAGTTAGAAGACAAGTGACAATGAGAGTTTATACATGGAAGCGTGCCGAGTGCCGGAACCCGGCGGCGAAGCCTATTACATGCCGAGTGTCAAGGCCCAGCTTTGAAGTTTCTTTTTTTTCTTTTTCTTAACTGGCACGCTGACAAGTCTGACCCCTAAAACAATCTAAAAAGGTCACAACTTTAAGACATAGTTTGAATTTTTCCCATGGTGGTTGTAACGAACCAATGGTGACACCATGACATCAGTAAGAAGCTCATAATAGGCTCACCATAGGCTCCCAGTGCTATATATATATATATATATATATACATATATATATACATATATATATATCTATATATATAAAAATAAGTTGTCTGTCTGTGGATGTGTGGATGGATGTGTGGATGGATGTGTCAGGTGACGTCACCTGAAAAAACTGGATTAGGTGACGTCAAAACTGAAAAAACTAAAAAAAGGCAAAAACTACAAAAAAAAACTAAAAACTAATAAAAAAAATAAAAAAGCTAAAAAACTAAAAAAACTATAAAGGTAAAAACCAATAAAAAACTAAAAAAAAAACTGAAAAAACTAAAAAAAGGCAAAAACTACAAAAAAAAACTAAAAACTAATAAAAAAAGTAAAAAAGCTAAAAAACTAAAAAAACTAAAAAAACTAAAAAAAGGTAAAAAACTAAAAAAAATAAAAAATAAAAAAAAACTAAAAAAAAGGAAAAAACTGAAAAATAAGCTAAAATAAAGGTAAAAACCAATAAAAAACTAAAAAAAAAAAGGAAAAAACTAATAAATGACGACACTCAAAGAGAAAGCGACCAGGACAAAAAACTAAAAAAAAAGGCAAAAACTACAAAAAAACTAAAAACTAATAAAAAAAATAAAAAAGCTAAAAAACTAAAAAAACTAAAAAAAGGTAAAAAACTAAAAAAACTAAAAACTAAAAAAAAACTAAAAAAGGTAAAAACTAAAAGAACTAAAAAAGAAAAAAATAAATGACGACACTCAAAGAGAAAGCGACCAGGACAAAAGGAATGTTCGATTAGCAATCAACAAAGCACCGGGACACAGGGAGTATAAATGACGACCAGGACACAAGTAAAAAAAAAAATTAACAAAACTAAAAAGAAGGTAAAAACTACAAAAAAACTAAAAAGAAAAAAAAAACTAAAAACTAATAAAAAAACTAAAAAATCTAAAAATCTAAATAAACTAAAAAAGAAAAAAAAAGGAAAAAAATAAAGGAGAAAAACAAAACTAAAAAATGAATGTATATACAGACCGGTACACCGGGATACAAATGACGACCGGGACACAGGGAATATAAATAACGACCGGGACACAGGGACACAACTACAACGGGGACACCGGGGGAAACAGGGGGATATAAATGACGACCGGGACAAAAAAACTAAAAAGAAATAAAAACTAAAAACTAATAGAAAAAACTAAAAAATCTAAAAATCTAAATAAGCTAAAAAAGAAAAAAAAAGGAAAAAAATAAAGGAGAAAAACAAAACTAAAAAACGAATGTATATACAGACCGGGACACCGGGATACAAATGATGACCGGGACGCGGGACACAGGGAATATAAATGACGACCGGGACACAGGGACACAACTACAACGGGGACACCGGGGGAAACAGGGGGATAACCTGACAATCTATTTATATGCAAAGACAATGGGACAGCAAAGAATGTTGTATATTCGCAAGTTTTACGTAGTTAAAACCATATATATATATATATATATATATATCTATATTCACAGGTGGGACATAGGGACACAACTACAATGGCGCGTAACTATTATGGCGCGTAACGACTTACGCGCGCGGGGGGGCTTGGGGGGGGGCGCGAAGCGCCCCCACCAACTAGGTGTTGGGGTGGCGCGAAGCGCCACCCCAACAGCTAGTATATATATATATATATATATATATATATATATATATATATATATATATATATATATATATATGTGTGTGTATACATGCCCTCTCACATACTCACCACGCCTTTTCATATATTTCAAGCTATGGGAAAAGAGAGAAAACTTGTTAAAGAAAAAATTGCCTGACTCAAATTTCCTTTCTTTTTACTGGCTTAAAATCTCAAACAAAAGGACAAATAAGGTTGATTTTAACTTCTTATATTTTTTTTATTGGCTTAATTCCACAGAGGAGAGATAATAAAGGTTTTGTTATTTATGCAATTGGCTTACAAAAAAAATCCCAATCATGAAATTACACTGCAATTCAACACCGTAATTACAAGAAAGCAAAATCTCCGTCTTCGTGTTCAGTCTCTTTTCTGCTTCTTTTTTGAATCATTAGAAGTGCCTGATTTTGTTTTCTAAACTATATGTTATTCCCTTTTCTGACTTTTAGAATGTTTTAAAAATCCAACTTTTGGCGATGTCGTTTACGGCTAATGTCCGACTAACTTTAGAAACAGCAAGACAATGCGAAATAGATACATAAAGAAAAGAATATTCAAAGAGGAATAGGTGAGAAAGAAACGAGTGGTAGGGAAGAGATAGAATTAATTTGAAAAGCGAGGAGTATAGATTGGAATAAAGAAAGAAAAATCGAACCAAATTCTAAAAGAGAATATAAAAGACATCTAACTAAGATTCAACAAAAAGGGCATCCTACCCAAAGCTTAGGCTTGAAGTGCTAGGCCGGGATACACAGTTATATAGCTGGCAAGCTACCAATTTTTGGTCAAAGTATTATCTGATTAATTGCTTCGTATTCGCTTAATTTCCCTACACGTCCTCCGTTTGAAGTTTAATTTTCATATTTAAATAAAATAATAATGAGGAAGAGCACCAAAACCCGACCCCCGTTTAGGACCAGCAAATCGACACGAAATCCAGCTATTGAGCTGACTGAAATTTCTCCTGTGTTTTGTCCCCTCCCCCCCCCCAATCCTAAAGGACTCTTAGTAGACTCAGTTTTCCACCCAACAATATATCTATGGTCAAGGCAGTGTCCAGTGATTTTATTTGATAGGAGAGTTTATTTTTGTTTAGGGAAAAAATTTAACAAAATGCATCACAAACTTACTTGTATGCATTTTTTTTCTTTTTACAAGTTCAAATAAATTAGGGGGGATAAACCCACGGCCCCCCCTGGATAAGGCAATATCTCTAGTATCTTTGCGATCGATCACTAGAGAAGGGCTAGAAGCTTCTTAGAGTAAAAAATATTGCCACGAGCATAACGATTTAAAGCAGAAGGAAATGCTGAAAGGAAACAAAAAGCGTTCGAGGACTGTGTGGAGAGGGGCTACAAAAAAGGAGGCTAAATAAAAAGCCTTCAAAGCGGGCTTTGTAGAGGCCGCAAAGCCTCTATTGCCGTAAAGCGGATTTTTTGTAAGCGTAAAGTCCCGGTTTTTCTGGTCACAATATAAATAAAACAATTAATTGAAAATTCTCTGCTAACTGTAAAGTATAGAAATGTCTACATAGTCTAGAATTCGACTGGTCTTCCTCGGTACCCTCTTCATCCTTCTTCTCAGTATCTTCAGAGACTTCTGTAACTTCATCTTCATCAAACCTCACGATACATTTCCTTCCTTCAAAATTGATTCAGTCTCTGAATGACAGTAAGTAGCAAAAGAGGTTATAGACAGTAAAAAGAGATACAACCAATGTTTAAACACAATGTTTTAATTACCTGTCTTTTGTCCAATTTTTTATATTTTCAATCCTCACTCTACGCATCTGATACTGTATCATGATTAAAATAAACCATCCCTAACTTTCAAATGAGCGCTGGTAGAAAATTAAGCCAAGAGTATGCTCTACAGGTCTGATCAATCCAAAAGCTCTGCGTTGTTTACTTTTTAGTTCTTGTAATTTTTTTTTGTTCATTTTGATCTCCAGTGATTTTTTTTAGACTTAAAGAAAAAACAATGTGACTAATATTACTGAAGAAGATCTAAATATCCATTTTGATGTATCCAGTATTTTTGTTGGCCTTATTAAAACCAATTCTCGATTTTCTTTTCTTTGTGTTTTCTGATGGCAGAATAATGAGGTTTACGAAATCGTCTTTAACTTGCATGTTCGTGCTTTCCTCTTTTAAGAGTTTCAGGTCAGTCTTTTTTCATAGGTAAGAAAAGGACATCAAGTCCTTCTCTTAGATGGTATATAGGCTCTGCAATGGCTATTGAATGTTGGCAAAGGACATTAGGGCTACTTGAGCAGCCTCTTACTTCTTACCTCAGCCTGAAGACTTTACTTTTTTCTCAGGTTATAGTGTTCTAAAGAATTTAGTATAAAAAAATTGGGAACAACTATCTATATTGTATAATAGCTACTATTTCTACTAACAAGTCACTGAAGCATCAAACCACCCGAGGCAAACACAGCTAAACACGATCCTCCTTCATTCCAATTGATTTAAATCCTCCCTCTTTACACCCTTCCAAGGATTTTCCTTGTTGCCTTCCTTATGACTTCCACTCCTCTCACCCAATTCACGACAACCTACTTTTTGTTTGGCCCTAGATGGCACACCGACAAGGACGATCTTTGGCAATATACCATCCGCAGAACGTGTGCTAGCCATCTCAACCTTTCTCTCATATTAGCCCTACAAAGCGGGATGGAACTACATTTTTGTGTATCTTAATGTCTGAAATGCGGTCAGTCAGAAAATTCCTATGAAAAAGATATAATAAATCTTGCTCCAGATTTCGAAACGTCCACGCTTCAGAACTATACTTGACCCTTGTTATCACTGTACCTTCCAATAATCTAATATTGGTTAGCAGACTTGTCTTCCTATTCTTTCAAACTTTTTTCAACTGAAAAAAAACCTGGGCCTTGGCTATTCTTCCTTCAACATCGTCACTGCATCCATCATCTTTACTATTAATACTACCTAGGTAAGTGAAGCTGTCCACTTGTTCAATTTTTTCTTTCCCAGCCTCAGCTTTTCACCTTCACTTATTCCTAATCTTAGCGACTTAGCATTCTTAATATTAATTTTCAAACCTATCCTAGCGCCCTGAAATCACAAAAGTCTAAAAGTTCATTCATTTTAATCACACTTTCATCTATGATGCTGAAATTATCAGCATAATCTAAGTCCATGATAGTTTTTCTTCTCCAATTGATTCTGGGTTTTGCCATTGCCTTTTCTGTGCTCCTTCAGACAAAGTCCATCAAAAATATCAAAATAAAGCAAGATAGAACACAACCCAGCTTAATCTCTGATTTTACAGCGAAACCAGCTGCTAACTTGAATTCCTACCTTAACCATTAAGGAGCACGGGATTTTATAAACAAGAAAACGAAAATTGGTCTCGGAGTAAAAAGTATAGCAAGCAATGTCAGCCGGAGTCTCCAGTAAAATCAAAAAGTTTATTGTAAAAACTTAAAAGAATATATTCAATTTATTCATTGTTTCAACCATCATCTCTTTTTTCATGCTTAGCATAAAGCTATCCACTTGATCGATTTTTTCGTTACTTATAATCACCTGTTCATCTTCACTTAATCCCAGGCTAAGCGACTTAGTGTTCTTAAATTAATTTTCAAACCTATTCTAGCACCTTGAACTCACAAAACCTCTAAAATTTCTCTCATCTTGCTAACATTTTCACCCCAGATACTCAGATTATCAGCGCCATCTAACTGCAGGAGGGTTCCCATTTGAATCCATGCTCTCCCATGGTCTTTGTCATTTTCCTCAGGACAAAGCAGTCAAAGCAGTCCTAAAACGCAATCCCGCTTCCCAGTCTTCAGATTAGAAGTCCGACGTGCTATTCATTGAGCTTAGCAAGCTTGTACACAAGTAAAGGATACATAAAGACAAGAAACGCATATGAATGTAACGCCATTCATATGAAAAATATTATTCCAAAATTTAAGCTCTAAATGAATTTTCGAGAATGAAAGTCGGGAATCCAAATCCATATTTTTACACTGGAGAATCTCTAATTCCAGTCAGCAGATGATTTATGAGAAATATATTCGGCGGGCTACGAAATTGAAACCGATTTTCCAAAAGCTGCGACATATTTAGATCATTTTTTCATGCCCGTAAATATTGTCGATGCTATAGTTGTCCTTAAAAATATTTCGTAAAATTAGTCTAATATGTGTATTCTCTTGCATAAGAATTCTCTGCATACAAATTTGATTAACCAGGTCGGAACATTTAAGGGTAGTAATTACTGCGTACTAACCTTTCTAAGGCCTGGAACCCACTGTCAACTTTCAGGCTGACAGATGTGTAATTCCAGTCAGAAAAATATATTAAGAGGTGGAAAGCTGGGAGGGGATACGAACTTACCCAGAGTCGTGACCTGGCTAGATAGTTCTTAAGAGCGGAAAGTGCTAGTATGTCAATTTTCAGAAAAAAAAATATGGTACCATGTTTGAGAGAGAAAAAAATGTACACTCTTCATTTAATAAGATATATACTTAAATAAAAATATCCAAAACCGATGAAAAGAAAATTTTATTGAAATACAACATAATATTTCCAACTGTAATACAAATGCATATAATGGCAACAATTACGCTAAAAACTAAAACGCTGAGTTCTAATATTCAGGTATCAATAGGCAGCATTCGTATTACACTACTATGTTGTATTACACAAGATGGATAGAAATCTTACAAATTCCAGAACAGTTAACAGAGTTCGATAATATAAATATTACCCAACCATCCCTTTGAAGGGGTTCAAAACGTTATACTCCGATAGACCCTGTGGCACTCCATAAAAAACAAAGCAGATCATTGCCCCCATCTTCATCACCAAGTTGTTAGTAGCAGCAAAAAGATTTGGAGCAGAAAACTCTTTTAAAACAAAACTCCACAATTTACAATACAATCATCTACTTCGTAGTTCTGTTCAAATTTTGCATTATATATCGCCACGTCATACATAATATATTTTTGCGGCATTTTAACAAGTGGACTACATTTTTCTATATGCTCCAACTTCTGAATTTCAAAAGAAAACAAAATGAAAAATTCGCAAGAGTATAAGTGTATGTTTTTTTTAAGAACCTTGCAGTAATGTTTACAAAACAGAGTATAGGGTGGAAACTCGCACTGGTTTCGGCAAAAAAAACAACTATCAACTAGCGTTTGGCAAAACTTGGCATTTCTTTACGGCTTGCAATCGTTTTTCTGTCAGGAACTGAGATCAAAAACATATTACTGCACTAATTTCCTCAACAACACAAATTAAGTTAATTTTTCATATTATTATGAATAAGTTTTTAGACGTGTCCACTCATAAACAATCAAATACATACTGAAATATTAACAGTATTATAAAGGTTATGAAGATGTGAAATGAATAATTAATTAAAAGTGTTGGGATGAAAAGAACTGCTGTTGCCGTGATGCAACTCTTATTTGTTACTTTCTTACTCTTGTCAACTCCTTTGACTTTTTGTTCTTTTCCAGCGATTTTTCTTTTATTGCACTATCCACTGTTTTTATTGTATTTTATTCTTCCTGAACGTTTTGATAGGTATATATATAAATTGATTTTGTATCTTTGAAGTATTTAAAGATAGATTCCTTAAAATTCATATTTTCGGAAAGTAGTAATTTTTTTTTAATCGTCAGGGGCACGCACACACACAAAAAATGCTTTGCTATACATTATATTTGTTTCACATTTGGTTTTTCGTTCTTTCCACGTACTATTTTTCTTTTATTTTTTATGTCCTTTCTTTCTTGTTTTACTTTTCACTTATTAAGCTGTTTAAATTTTTTACTGTCTATAGAAAATATGATTTAATTTGGTACTAACATAAAGGTTCTTCTCTGTAGAATAAATTTTCAAAACAGAAATTTCCAAAGAAAGCATGTCTTAGCTCATAATTAGTAATTCCAAAAGCCACACAATGTTGTTTTTTATTGCTGAAATATGTGTCACAGGTTTCTATTTTTTGAAGCCTAGGAGATTGAAAATATAACATTAAGATTAAAAATTAAATATATTTAATTTTTTAATGGCTACAAAAAACTACTTGAAAAAAATTGACCTTTTTTTAAAGATGACTAAAAAAGGATTAAGAGCTCTAACTTTTAAATGTATATGAGAAAGGATAAGCCCCTAGATTCAAGCCTTCTCTCTCTCTCTCTCTCTCTCTCTCTCGATAAAAAAAAAAGAACAGTAAACCATTAGCTCTTACGAAATTCCTCCATTGTTATTGGCCATTACGTATAGTTTTTTCTTTCATGTATTTAGTTTTGAAAAGTGACACTAGATGGCAGATAATATTTATTTCTTAGAATTACTATCTTACTATGCTCTACTAATTAACTTACTTATTGCTTATATATAGCTTAGCAGTTTTTGACCAAAAAAAGTTTTCGTGGTTACTAAATAGTTACTACCATGGAAGAGGAGTGTTATTTTATTTATATATGTATATATATGTATATATATATATATATATATATATATATATATATATATATATATATATATATATATATATATAGCAGATTTATTTATTACATTTACATGTAATCAATCTTGGGACGAGATACAGCAGCTTTTACTTCAAGGACAATCGGCGGTTCATAGACATGACATTACGGCCCGTGTCTTCCGGCAAAAGTTGAAATCACTGATAAACTACATAGTAAAACTTAAAGTGTTTGGGTCAGTGCGATGCTGGATGTAATCAGTGGAATGGCAAAAACCAGGATTGCCACACGCACATATACTAATCTGGCTACATGATAAAATTACTTCTAATGAAATTGACGATGTGATTTCCGCTGAAATACCTGATGAAAATGTCGATAAGGGCTTATATGGTATTGTGGTAAAAAATATGATGCATGGACCTTGCGGTGCACTGAACGAAAAATCACCATGCATGGCCAAAGGAAGGTGCACAAAGCAATATCCTCGACTTTTAGTACCCAACACAATTACTGGCAATGATGGTTACCCACAATATAGAAGAAGATCTACTGAAGATGGTGGTAAGATATCAATAATAAAGAAGCGTAACGGTACCACCATCGAAGTAGATAACCAGTGGGTTGTTCCATATTTCCCTTTATTATTAAAAACATTTAATGCACACATAAACGTTGAATATTACAAATCCGTAAAGACAATCAAATACATATGTAAATACGTCAACAAAGGCAGTGACATGGCAGTCTTTGGCTTGCAGTCCGAAATCAGTGATATCGATGAAATCGTACATTATCAGGCTGGAAGATACATAAGCAGTAATGAGGCTGTTTGGCGAAGCCCTGAATCCACCGGATACAACGTTAACTGCTTTCTTTTCGTTATGCCAAAATGATTCTTTTGCAAAAAAACTGCTGTATACTGAAGTGCCTTCGTATTACACGTGGAATGCTAAAAATAAATCATTTGAACGTCGGAAACAGGGTGGGTCAGTCGACGGCCCACCTACCATCTTCAAAAATACCACGATAGGAAGACTCTACACCAATCACCCCAATCAACATGAATGCTTCTTTCTACGCCTGCTTTTGGTGAATGTACCCGGTCCGACGTCCTTTGAGTATTTGAGAAGTGTAAACAGTACTAAACATGACACTTACCGTAGTGCATGCCAAGCTCTGAATTTATTGGAGAATGACCAGCACTGGGATAACTGCATCAATGACGCGTGCGAAACGTCAACTCCAAGTCAAATTCATGCATTGTTTGGATCCATACTAACAACTTGCTCTCCTTCAGCTCCTACAGAGTTATGGGAGAAATTTAAATCGAAAATGTCGAAGATATACTCCATCGAAAACGGTTAGAGACGTCAGATATGACTTTTGATTATCCATCAGAAATTTATAACTACATTTTAGTTATTATTGAAGATTTGTGCTTATGTATGGAAAACAAACCTCTTCAGGATTGGGATTTTGTATGTACAAAATAATATTTATAAGTTAACGTTTGAGCAAAAAGACATTTATGATACGATAATGCATTGTGTCGATAACAACGTTGGAGAAATTTTCTTTTTGGATGCACCAGGTGGTACTGGTAAAACATTTGTGATAAAACTGATTCTGGCATCAATTCGATCAAAAGATGATAGCGTTGGCAATTGCGTCGTCCGGAATAGCCGCAACGTTGGTGCCTGGTGGAAGAACTGCTCATTCCGCTTTGAAATTGCCTCTGATTTTGCATTCTACAGAAACACCCACGTGAAATATTTCCAAATCATCTGGGATGGGTAAAGTATTGCAGCAATACAAACTTATTATTTGGGACGAGTGCACAATGGCACACAAAAAATCACTCGAGGCTCTGGAGCAATCATTGCGAGATTTGAGAGGAAATTCGAAACCCTTTGGCAGCACATTAATATTGCTTGCGGGAGATTTCAGGCAAACATTACCTATAATACCTAGATCAACCCCTGCAGACGAAATGAATGCTTGCCTGAAAAATTCTAATTTATGGGCACAAGTAAAGACAGGTTCAGGATGTAAAGACACACAAGTAAAGACACAAGTTCAGGACGTATACAACTGCCTGCTGAATTCTGTAATTTAGTGACGTCCAAAAATGAATTGGTTGAAAAAGTATTTCCGAATATTCTAACCAATTATAAAAATCATAAATGGCTAAGTGAACGAGCGATTCTGGCAGCCAAGAATAAAGAAGTCCACGAAATCAACAATATTGTTTTGACCAAGATTCGAGACCAGGCAGTCCTTTACAAGTCAGTCGACACAGTTCTGAAACCAAATGAAGCGGTTAATTATCCATCTGAATTTTTAAATTCCCTGGATCTCCCTGGGTTTCCACCACACGTCCTGGGTTTCCACCACACGTATATATATATATATATATATATATATATATATATATATTTATATATACTAGCTGTTGGGATGGCGCTTCGCGCCATCCCAACAGCAATTAAAGGCGATTAGCCTTTAAGAGTGCTGTAAGTAAGATGAAATTGTGAAATGTCATTTAGACTTTTGTTTTTTTTATTCAGTTACCCTTTCACCGTTACTGAGAAAGGGTCATCATATTTCAGTTTTGTGTTTTGTTTTTAAGGTTTTTTTTTACATTTTTATCAGTTTATTCTGCACTGAGGAAGGTCAGGCGAAGGTCTTGACCGAAATAGTTGCATAATTTTCAATTTTTCACTAGCTGTTTATTGACCTCGTTCTTCTTTTCTTTGCGATTTTGTGTTTTGTCATGATTAGCCAGTGTGGCCTCAGAAATTATTTAAATTTCATTTCCACCAAAATTACCAAAAGAAAACAGCCAAAAACGGATTAATTGTGTTTTTTTTTTGAATAATTGTATTAAGTTCGACAATGTTGGGCGTAACTTTTTCATTTCCTTAACCTCTTCGATCATATGGTTTTGAATTTAAATAGTTAAGATGTCCATTCCCCCTCAGCCATTATGAGACAGTGATTCAAAAGGAAAGTCGATTGCTAGCTTAGACTTTCACGGAAATATTTCGAAATATAAATTTATATTAAATGTAAATTCATCATGCATTAAATCTTTAAGAGAAAAGTCGATAAGCATGGAAAACACACAGTTTGGCCAATCTTTTCCCCATGTTTTCCTTTTATTATTCCTAAAAGGGTGGAGTCCATTTGCCTTCGGTATTATGGCGAAGTAATTTCCTTCTTCTTTTTTCGATTATTTTGTTTTCCTCATTACCTTATTATTACCTTGACCCGACAATTTTTGTTTACCTTATTACATTATTATTACTTTGTATTACCCTTTTATTACATTCAATTTTTGTTTACCTTATTATTACCTTGTGTTACCCTTTTATTACGTTCAATTTTTGTTTACCTTATTATTACCTTGTATTACCTCATTATCTTGACCCGACACTTTTTCTTTACCCTATTACTTTGACCCGACAATTTTTGTTTCCCTGATTGACTTAGATATGCAGGATATGTCACAATGACGGCGAAAATATTCTGGAATAAAATAAACGTATTGATTTCTGAATCCCAAACTAGCTGAAATCTGTTTTGTCTCCTATTAGCTAGCAAGCTACTGGGCATATGACCAAACAAACCTATAGGGAAAAATATGTGAAAAAAAATATGATAAGATCAAATCAGGAAACTCCAAAATGAGACAAAAATTGTTTTTCTCCGATCGTTGTGAAATCTCCTCTGTTCTTTTTACATTTCAATTAAAAAAGGAAAAACAGAAAAAATTCACTCCATACATTTTCGTCAATTCGTACCCCCTGGAAACTCAAATTATTAACAGGGAATCTACATATACGCATGGTAGATGAGCTTTAGCGAAGGTCTTATCCTTGTATAATATACTAGACAAATACATTAAGGTGGTTAGTGTTATGTATGAGAATAACACTGGTACGATTAAGGTAAGAAATGAGGTTAGCAGTTGGTTTCGTATTAAATCAGGAATTAAGCAGGATTGTGTTCTTATGTGTATCACTTTATGTGATATGCCCCTTTATGTGTATACCCTTTTATGATACCCCTTTATGTGTATCACTTCGATGTCCTAAGCAGCACAGGAAAGGCAATGGGAAACCACGGAATCAAATGGGGAGGAAAAATTCTCCTGAATTAAGATTACGCTGATAATTCAAGCATCCTAGATGTAAGTGTGACCAAAATGAATAAATTTTTAGAGGTTTTGCGAGTTCAGGGTGATAGAATAGATTTCAAAACTAATGTTGAGAAGACTAAGTTACTAAGGCTAGGAATAAGTGAAGATGAAAAGGTGACGTCGGGTAACGAAAAAATTGAAATTGACCAGGTGGATAACTTCACTTACATTGGTAGTATTATTAGTAAGGATGGTGGGACCAGTGAAGATGTTAAACGTAGAATAGCCGAAAATCAGTGTGTTTTTTTTCTTGTCACAGCTAAAAAAGTTTCGAAGAATAGGAGCAAACCAAGATTAGAATATTATAAGCTAGTGACGACCTTGATCAAATATGGCTCTGAAACATGGGCGCTCCGAAAAGCGGATGAATATTTGCTTGATGTTTTCCAGAAAAATAGCCTACGGATTGTTCTGGGTACCCGGATGACAGACCGTTTTTCGAACAGTGGGCTGTACGAAAAGAATGGTTCAATCCCGCTTTATGGGGCTATAATGAGAGAAGAATTGAGATGAGTAGGACGCGTTTTGCGGATGAAGGATGACAGATTGCCAAAGATTGTCCTTCTCAGCCAACCTTCTAGGGCTAAACGGAAAGCAGGTCGTCCGCGGCTGGGGTGGGAGGATGTCATAAAGAAAGATTTAAAGGACATAGGTTGGGAAGAGATTGGGATGGAAAAGGAGCGTACGTAGCTGTCCTGGCCTCAGGTGGTTGGGTGCGGCGGTGAGTTGTTAGTAGTTAGTAGTAGTACCTACATAGCTGGACAGTGGATAACCTGTGAATATTTGTTTATTTTTAGTAACAATTGGTAAGGTAGAAACAGTGAAAAACCTCACTTTCTACTTCGACAATAAGCTAAAATTTGATAAGAATGACGCGCATTATCAAGAACTGCAAATTTTGACTGCACATTCTGAAACGTACGGATAATTTAAGAAGATAATACCAAATAATAATTTTTACCCGTATGACATATGGGGATCTTAGGTTTCGTTTTGGAATATAAAGTTTTGATTCTTTTTTTTTATCCCATTAGTTTTTAATTCTGCTAGATACTCCGAGCGCTTTACTTTATATCTGTATTTATACGCAAGAAGCAACAGTTTTCGAAGTCGTGGTAATAATAAATAAATAAATAATTTCATTACATTGGATTTTGTTATATTTATAAAAATTGTATTTACAAATGTATTTTAGACCAAGAGCTGGAAGGTTCAACAATTCCTCCTATATATTGCCAATCATATTGCAATCATAGTCTTCGATGTCTAAAACATTCCACATAGAGAAATATCCTCCATTTTCCTCTAAAAATCATCAAGGACTTGAAACATTAACAATTCCCGTACTATTCGTTTCACAATTTACGCTTTGGGATTTGAAGAAGGTTGTCCGTCAGAGAGCCAGTAGGTGTTTTAACACCACGAGCTGGAGTTTTCACAACTGGTGTTCTAGGAGTTTTCACAACAGGAGTTGCGGGTGTATTCAATCGACGAAGAGGTGATGGAGTATACACTCCAGATAGCCCACCGTCAGTAGGTAGACGAACACCAAGACGAGCTGTTGCAAGACGTCTTGCTGCTGGTGACATTGTCGCTATTCGGTCTATGTTACTTCCTGGTTGAGGCGTCCTAAGAAATAATAGTTATTAAAGTCATATGTACATTTGGTGTTTAAGCAACTAATAGATTAGATTTTCACTTTTTTTAAAACTGGTATGTTGATTCTCGTCCAATATTGATCTTAGATTTGCGTTCTTGAAAAACTGCTCAAAACGCATAAAATACACATCTTTTTCTAATTTAAAATCAAATTTGAAACATCTTCATGGTGTTTTATGCACTGCAACGAAGAAATTAAATTTAATTTAAGGGCTACTTAACTTTTTCGAAGCCTTTTTTTTTAACATGGGGGGAGATATTCACATGTAATGTTGATCTGAAAGACTCCTATTTCAGAAAAATTGGAAAAATGGCTTAATATATACACCTGAGAGCTTCATTTTATTTTTGAGCATTAAATTGCATCGTTTTTTTTCTTTTATGATACTTATTTTTAGAATCCTATGCATCTTTTTTACTGATTTCAAAGCTCAACAGGCTCTAAAAATTAAATTTAAGACAATTAAATTAAACTCCAAAATTAAATTTTATATTAAAACTAAAATTTAAGAAAAAAAAAACCATAAATATGGAATACAGTGCTGGTAATTTCTATATACGTAGCCTCTTCTTTTTGATCACCAAAAAGAAACTTTTAAAGGGGGGAGGGTGGGGGTGACAGTCCAGCCTGGAACTTTGTTTTATCAATGTTTAATGGGACTACTTCATATGTTGAAAATAGGGAGGAAGAGGACTTTACCAGCCTAGCTACCCTTGTCAGCCTCTATGTGATAATCCCTATGAAAAAAAAACTGTTGAAAGAACTCCTACCCAAAACCGCAGAAACAACTCCCTAAAACAACATTTTAACACATGAGCCTTTTTATTACACTCATACCGGTTCCATTAAGGAAAACACTGTTGCGAGACGTCTAACGAAAGCCAACACTGCCACCGATCAGTAAAAATTACTTCCTGAATGAGGCATACTAAACATTAATTATTGCTACATCGTAATTTAAATTACTTGCCTAGTAAAAAAAGATTAAATATTAAGGCTAAACAAGCCTCCAAGATTAAGTTCGGATTAAGCAACCCAAACTGAGTGGTGGCACCTCTGAACTAGATACTGAAAACCTGTCCTGCGGAGAATACCATGATAATATTCTGTGTAGAAATTAGACTATTAAATACAGGGTGCATTCCAAAAGTAACGCAATTGTTATTTTTAAATTAATATTGCTGAACAAATTTGCACTCTAAATTCTTTAAAGTAAAGCCCTTGGGCCTCTATATATTTTTTCCACCAACTCTGTCATAAACAGAGAAGCACCATAGACAGGGGCGGATACAGAGTTAACGTTGGGAGGGAGGTTCCATAAAAAATTTGACTCACGCATCATTTTTTCGCCCTCCGATCCTTAATTACTACTCTTTCCTACCTTCTGGGGGGAGGCACGTGCCCATAAAAGCAGCCCCTGATCTAAACGTCCGATTTTAAGAAAGGGGCTGCTTGCAGGGTTTTCGTCACGGAAAATTGGATCCTATGAACGAAAAACAGGTTCCTTTCAGGACTACCTTCATAAAAGCCGAAGGAATTGAAAGAAGGGTATGAAAAGTAGCTGCCTTCTTTTTCTTTTTGTTTGGAGACACTTTCACATTACTTCATCACCAGAATCAAATTCTAAGTCATACAATGTGTTTCTGAAGCTGTGTTCGAGCTCGTCCCGTATTACCAAACTCAGAATAAACCCATTGCAACACTACAGGACACAGTTCCATATTTAACAGCCTTGTATCTGGCTTCCATTTGTTTATTGACGTAGATCCACGGTGGCAGGTGGCATTGTCTGTGACTTCAATTTCTTTATTGTCGAAGATTCACGGTGGCAGATCTTGATATTTTTAGATCTGAGTATCTTTCTATCGGAAGTCTACTAGCTATCTACGAGCTATGACACATCTAAACGCAGTAGAAAATTAAAGTTCCCAAACAATAATTTATCTCCAAATTAGCTAGATTAAATTCAAAGAATTAGCCGCATTCTTAAACGCTACGCGAACACTCAGAGTTTTCATACCAATACTTTTAGCACAGACTAATATGAAAAATAAACTAATCTGAACACTAATGTAAAACCCTATCTAGAATGTTGTACTAGCAAGGTAAAAAAAAAACCATAAATAAATAAGTCAAAGATAACTAAAAAGTATTCACTTGTCAAATTTACGAGCTATGACACATCCAAACGCAGTAGAAGAGTGAAGTTCCCAAACAATAATTTATCCCCGAATTAGCCAGATTATAATCTAAGAATTAGCCGCATTCTAAAACGCAACGTGAACACTCAAAGTTTTCATACCCATTCTCTGAGCACAGACGAATATGAAATGTTATGCTAGCAAGCTAAAAAAAATTATACATAAATAAATAAGCCAAAGATAACTAAAAAGTGTCCACTTGGCAAATTTAACAGAAACAAAAACTTACGATGGCAAATATTTTCTGGCAGCTTCTATGGCTTTTCCTTTACGATCTCTGTATTGCTGACTAACCTTCTCTGCCAATTTATAGCCGATCTGGTCTCTTAAAGGCGTTTCGTGAATAGTGAAAGATGGCCCAGGTGTATGGGGAGGAAGAGGGGTGTCACTTCCATCAAGTCTGAAAGAAAGAAATATTTTCTTCATAAATTAAAGAATGAGTCAAACAAACACTAAATGAAATTTCACTGCCACTGCTAAAGGGCGTATGTGATATTTGCAGGTAATTGGCAAGAACTTCTAGGCGTGAAGGCAACAGTAAAGCAAGAGGATCGTCCTTTTATAGATATATAGCTATTTTATATTTTTAGTTTTTTGCATCTTTTTTTTCATATACATTTTTTATATTACATTATATTTACATTTTATAGATATATCTCTTAAAGACCCATGAGCTTTTTTTTCTTCTTTGGATTACACCTTCCGTGGCGCTAAGCCGGTAAAAGCATAAGGCATGGGCACAGGTATAGTTTGGATTTTCAGCACACGGAACAATATCATTTTTTACCACCCCCCCCCCTCCAATCATTATCAACACAATTTATATAAAGGAAATTTATATGGCAGCCGTTACTGCTGCCAAATCATATGTTATGATTCCTCAGGTCAAATTTCCTCATTAACTAGGTCAAAGACCTAGTTAAAATGGTCAATAACGGAGCAATTCAGAAGCCAAAACAAATAAAATCAACTTTTGACATTTTCTTGCCAAGTTTTAAATTTGGACTCTGAATCTAGAACAATTGAGTGGATCCAGCCATAATGTAGCTTTAGTCACACTTTTTATAGCATTTATCGGAGCATTACTTATAAAACATTGCTGATAAGAATTATAAGCTATGTCTTTTCAAAAAAAATGAAATACACAAAAATAAGTATATGAATGAATGAATGCATCTCATGCCCATCAATAAGAAAATAGATGGAGCACAAAAAAAGAATACAATAAGACACTAATTCAAAAACAAAACGAAACACAACAACCAGCAACAAATACCAAGTACTACTGTAAATCCATGGATGAGACTTGACGGACAAATCAGTCTCAAATTTCCTCATAATTGATAGAGTCAAGTACCCTCAGCTTAACATTTGATAACGCCAAGGCTGAGAATCTATCCTGTCTCAAAGATGATGATCAATAGTTCATGATGAGTTTCAACCTACTAAATGACCTTTTGCAACTTGCAATGGAAGGTGAACAGTAAGTAAGATTTGAAGGCTAACTCTAAGACTTGAGAACACGTCATCTGGCATGACGTCATCGCGTCATGATGTCAACTTGTCATCCCACAATGACATACAGGTGACCCTCAGATGTTGACCGAACCCTTAAAAGCTAGTCTCGAATATTGTTTAACAGTCCATTACTCCATTGAGCAACTCCAAGTCATCCAAATATGTATCATAAAAATTTCCATGTGACCGCAACTGATCTTCAAAATACTCTTATTATGAAACAGTATTATGAAACTATAAGATAGGTTTCTTATATATTATGAAACTATTTATAATATATAAGAAATAAATAAGAAAAGCAATGAAGATTGCTTTGATTATATTTTTGAAACAAATCGTTTAAGTAAGCGATGCCACTTTTGGATTGAATTTGTTTGAATCACAAATCCTCATTTTTATCTTTCGAGATGTTCGAGATCTTTCGTATGAAGCTGCTAACACGTAAATTCTTCTTAGTTAAAATGATGACTTAGTTATATTATGAAACTATTTATTAAACTCAGAATAAAGGGGATACAAAATAGTATCTTAATTTTAATTGAAAGGATGAACTTGGCGTGCTGCAACCAATTGAACAATTTTCAATTCTATTTTCGCCAACAGTAATCTTAAATTACCGCAATCGACTATTTGCAATGATTTTGCAAATCAAAGCCATGAAGATTGCTTTGATTATATTTTTGAAACAAATCGTTCAAGTAAGCGATGCCACTTTTGGATTGAATTTGTTTGAATCGCAAATCCTCATTTTTATCTTTCGAGATGTTCGATATCTTTCGTATGAAGCTGCTAACACGTAAATTCTTCTTAGTTAAAATGATGACTTAGTTAATGATGATGACTCAGTTAAAATGGTCAATAACGGAGCAATTCAGAAGCTAAAACAAATAAAATCAACTTTAGAAATCCTTTGACATTTTCTTGCCATGTTTTAAATTTAGACTCTGAATCTAGAACAATTGAGTGGATCCTGCCTTAGTGTAGCTTTAGTCACACTTTTTATAGCATTTATAGGAGCATTACTTATAAGACATTGCTGTTAAGAATTAAAAGCTATGTCTTTTCAAAAAACTGAAATAAACCAAAACAACTATATAAATGAATGAATGCATTTCATGCCCATCTGAAATAAACAAAAATATGTATATGAATGAATGAATACATTTCATGCCCATCAATAAGAAAATAGATGGAGCACAAAAAAAAAATTACAATAAGACACTAACTCAAAAACAAAACGAAACACAACAACCAGATACAAATACCAAGTACTACTGTAAATCCATGGATGGGACTTGACGGACAAACCAGTTTTAAATTTCCTCAGGATTGATAGAGTCAAGTACCCCCAGCTTAACATTTGATAACGCCAAGGCTGAGAATCTATCCTGTCCCATAGATGATGATCAGTAGTTCCTGATGAGTTTCAACCTACTAAATGACCTTTTGCAACTTGCAATGGAAGGTGAACAGTAAGTAAGATTTGAAGGATAACTCTAAGACTTGGGAACATGTCATCTCGCATGACGTCACCGCGTCATGATGTCAACTCGCCATGTCACAATGACATACAAGAGACCCTCAGATGTCGACCAGACCCTTAAAAGTTAGTCTTGAATATTATTTAACAGTCCATTACTCCATTGAGCAACTCCAAGTCATCCAAATATGTATCATAAAAATTTCTATGTTATCACAACTGATCTTCATAATACTCTTATTATGAAACAGTAATATGAAACTATAAGATCTTATATATTACTAGGTGTTGGGGTGGCGCTTCGAGCCACCCCAACACCTAGTTGGTGCGGGCGCTTCGCGCCCCCACCAAGCCCCCCCCCCCCCCCGCAAGCGTAAGTCGTTACGCGCCATATTAGTTACGTGCCATTGTAGTTGTGTCCCTGTGTACCACCTATGAATATAGGTGGTACACTATGAATTATCCATCTGAATAAAATTCAGATGGATAATTAACCGCCTCATTTGGTTCCAAAACTGTGTCGACTGACTTGTAAAGGACTGCCTGGTCTCGAATCTTGGTTAAAACAATATTGTTGATTTCGTGGACGTCTATATTTTTGGGTGCAAGAATCGCTCTTTCACTTAGCCATTTATTATTTTTATAACTGTTTAGAATATTCGGAAATACTTTTTCAATCCTTTCATTTTTGGACGTCACTAAATTACAGAATTCAGTAGGTAGTTGTATACGTCCCGAAATTGAGTCTACTGGGAGCTTTCCGTTTCCAATTGCCAGCAATTGATCTGAAAATGTTTGACCAGAGTCATCGTTTTGCAATCGGACACGCATATTTGTAGTTAATTTTAATGTTTTTACGTGTGCCCATAAATTAGAATTTTTCAGGCAAGCATTCATTTCGTCTGCAGAGGTTGATCTAGGTATTATAGGTAATGTTTGCCTGAAATCTCCCGCAATGCCAAAATCAATTTTATCACAAACGTTTTACCAGTACCTCCTGGCGCATCCAAAAAGAAAATTTCTCCAACGCTGTAATCGACACAATGCATTATCGTATCATAAATGTCTTTTTGTTCCGACGTTAACTTGGAAATGTTATTTTGTACATACGACAATAGATCACTCGTACTGTAACTTTGTTCACGATCCAATTCTACACATGTCGAAACAGCAGCGGTACGATTAGGTGAAGGCATTCCCAAATCCTGAAGAGGTTTGTTTGCCATACATACGCACAAATCTTCAATAATAACTAAAGTGTAGTTATAAATTTCTGATGTAAAATCAAAAGTCATATCTGACGTCTCTAACCGTTTTCGATCGAGTATATCTTCGGACATTTTCGATTTATATTTTCCCCATAACTCTGTAGGAGCTGAAGGAGAGCAAGTTGTCAGAATGATTCCAAACAATGCACGAATTTGACTTGGAGTTGACGTTTCGTACGCGTCATTGATGCAGTTATCCCAGTGTTGATCATTCTCCAATAAATTCAGAGCTTGGCATGCAATACGGTAAGTGTCATGTATAGTACCACTTACAGTTCTCAAATACTCAAAGGACGTCGGACCGGGTACATTCACCAAAAGCAGGCGTAGAAAGAAGCATTCATGTTGATTGGGGTGGACGGTGTAGAGTCTTCCTATCGTGGTATCTTTGAAGATGGTAGGTTGGCCGTCGACTGACTTACCCTGTTTTCGACGTTCAAATACTTTATTTTTAGTATTGCACGTGTAATACGAAGGCACTTCAGTATACAGCAGTTTTTTTTGCAAAAGAATCATTTTTGCATAGCGAAAAGAAAACAGTTAACTTTGTATCCGGTGGATTCAGGGCTCTTTGTTGCACGTTGGATTCCGAAAAATAAACACGTTGACCATTCTGTAAATGTACCGCTAAGTGAACAACAACTGGACTACGTTCATGTATCGGAAATGAAAGAATTCGCCAAACATCTTCATTACTGCTTATGTATCTTCCAGCCTGATATTGTACGATTTCGTCGATATCTTTGATTTCGGACTGCAAGCCAAAAACTGCCATGTCACTGCCTTTGTTGACGTATTTACATATGTATTTGATTGCCTTTACGAAGTTACGGTATTCAACGTTTATGTATGCATTAAATGTTTTTGATAATAATGGGGGATATGGAACAACTCACTGGTTATCTACTTCGATGGTGGTACCGTTACGCTTCTTTATTCTTGCTGTTTTACCGCCATCTTCAGTAGATCTTCTTCCATATTGTGGGTAACCATCATTGCCAGTAATTGTGTTGGGTACTAAAAGTCGAGGATATTGCTTAGTGCACCTTCCTTTGGCCATGCATGGTGAATTTTCGTTCAGTGCACCGCAAGGTCCATGTATCATATTTTATAAAACAATATCATATAAACTCATCGACATTTTCATCAGGTATTCATATCATCAATTCCGTTAGAAGTAATTTTATAATGTAGCCAGATTAGTATATGTGCGTGTGGCAATCCTCGTTTTTGCCATTCCACTGAGTACATCCAGCATCGCACTGATTCAGGTTGCTCTTGTGATTCCTCGGCACGCTTTCTTTTGGTGATTTCTCTTTGAGACGCAAGCCTAATTTCACGCTGTTGTTGTGATTCCTCGGCACGCTTTCTTTTCTTACTTTCTCTATCAGCCGCAAGCCTGTTTTCTTGCTGTTCTTGTGATTCCTCGGCAAGCCTTCTTTTTTCACTTTCTCTTTTAGCAGCAAGTCTGGTTTCGCGTTGCTCTGGTAGTTCCTCGGCACGCTTTCTGTTCTTACTTTCTCCATCAGCCGCAAACCTGTTTTCTTGCTGTTCTTGTGATTCCTCGGCACGCTTTCTTTTCCTACTTTCTCTATCAGCAGCAAGTTTTTTGGCATATACTCTTTGAGCAGCTTCCTCGGCTGTTGCCATTGTAGGTTCTTCAGTCATTTTACAATTAAAAATTTTTCCGTAAACAAATGTCTTAAATACCTTTGATGACGTCATCGTCATAACAAACATGACGACAACTAACTTCATGACGACATGACATGACGACATGACGTCACTCGATAGACACACAGACAACTTAATTTTATATATATAGAAACGTCAGTTGACAAACATGACGTCAGTCGACACACAAACATGACGTCAGTAGACAGACACACAGACAAACAACTTATTTTTATATATATAGATAGATACGTCAGTTGACAAGCATGACGTCAGTCGACACACAAACATGACGTCAGGAGACAGACACACAGACAAACAACTTATTTTCAAATATATAGATGAAACTATTTACTAAACTCAGAATAAAGGTGATACAAAATAGTATCTTAATTTTAATGGAAAGGATGAAACTGGTGTGCTGCAACCAATTTAACAATTTTCAATTCTACTTTCGCCAACAGTAATCTTAAATTACCGCAATCGACTATTTGCAATGGGTTTATTTTTTTTGTTAATAAATTGATTACCGTACTTAATCCATGTTCCAGTAAGCATGATGACGGACATAAAATCAACCATTTTTTATGACAAGTCAAATGAGTAGATAAGCCGTAGGGGTCTCCTTTTGCAGCCAGAACTGTTGGTAGCCACTTTTGAATTTCAATTTCAATTGATCGTTTGCAGTTACTTCCGTCAATTCTTCTTGTTACTGTGGAGAATCTTCTATATTTGAACTTAAAAAAGGATACAAAATCCAATTATGTATATTCATTTTTAATGTATCATCAAATCGTTTATTAAAATATGAATGGAATGTATCCAAATTCTCACAATAAGAAAGTATGTCGCCATCTTTTTTTCTGGTCCTGATAAATTTAGAAACTGGCTGAATTCCTCTTGCCCGAAATTTCGCTTGTACGATAAAAAGTTGTGTCATAAATGCAGAAAGAGCAGATTTGATTTTTATCAAATTCATCACCTTGAAGTTGAAGATTGCTTTGATTAAATTTTTGAAACAAATCGTTCTAGTAAGCGATGCCACTTATGGATTGAATTTGTTTGGATCCCTAATCCTCATTTTTATCTTTCGAGAACTCCAGCACCGAGTTAAATAGCTTGTAAAACCTATCTAAACATGCAGCCTACGACAACCATCAGATTTCCGTATGAAGCTGCTAACACGTAAATTCTTCATAGCTTCCTAAAGTTTTTTGGGTTATGAGTTCTTTTAAGTCAAACCGAGAATTTAAATTCGTTCAACTGAATTTTTTTTTTCTTATGCTCTGGTGTATAATTTGTCAACCATACTTTTGTCGCTCTCAGCATTTCATTTTCTGTTGCGAGTCCTTTCCTGCCATGAGCCCGTTACAACCTCTTTCTTTTCTTGACGTTTTCTTTTTCTCCTTCATTCCTTCTTATTTTCTGCTTCTCCCGATTCGGACATGTTACAATACTCACAACTCCTTTACTTTGTTCGTTTATGCTGTTTCTTTTCTTTAATTTTTCTTTGTTTTTGCTTCAGTCCTTCATCTTTTCTTCCTCTCCCAATTCGGACATCTTACTATGCTCAAAACTCCTTTACTTTGTTCGTTTATGCTGTTTCTTCTCTTGAATTTTTCTTTGTTTTTGGTTCAGTCCTTTATCTTTTCTTCCTCTTCCAATTCGGACATCTTACAATGCTCACAACACCTTTACTTTGTTCGTTTATTCTGTTTCTTCTCTTGACGTTTTCTTTTTTCCCTTCATTCCTTCTTATTTTCTTCTTCTCCCAATTGGGACATCTTACAATCCTCACAACTCCTTTACTTTTTCAAGAGAACTTGTGAAAATTACAACCCCGTGTTGCGTAAAAACTCTTGAAAAGCATGAATATTTTAGTAAGCAGAAAGAAAATTCATTGGCCTTTTCTGGGCCCGAGCAGTTTGATCAAGTACCGAACTTCCAAAAAGGAGAATGGCTACAAACTCAAATTTGGATATTTGAAACAAAACCTATATTACATCAGATTTTCTCTCGGAATTTACCTGAATATTAACCTGTTTCAGAATTTAGCTGAATAGAGGATAAGCCTGAATATTTTTTGATGGTACAATAGGTTTTCTATATTATTATGAATAGGCCTAGCAGCTTCAACTCTAGAACTCGATCGATTTTCAGACTGAATTAACAGATAGTCTAACAGCAGTCTTAGGCCGTCAAAGTTTTGGATGGGAAAAGTATCAATAGATCGCTTGCACTATACTGAAAACGTCTCTCACCAGATACTAACAGCATCAACTCCAACTAGTTTCAGCGTGAGGTTATCACAGTTAAAAAGTGTAGTCTTTGAGTTTAGTTAAAAAAGGTCGGCATAAAAAATAATGAGGTTCAATATTACTAATAAAAAGAGCTAGACAGTAGCACCAGATTGCAATAAGATGTAACACCAGCCTGAAATAAGGAATCAGCTGCCTTAATTCTTAATTTTTAGCATTTTTGCAAATAGACTATTAGTTGTAAAACATGAACTTAATGTATATCCATTATTTACAAAAAAAAATTATAGAACTAGCGTAATGTTTTTGATAAACAAAGCCAGAAATCCTTGAATACGCGCTTTCGCTAGAATATTAGTCATTTTTATCTAGTTACTCATTACCTAACAATCGATAAATAATTATTTAATTTCGTTTCTGATCAACAGCATCTTTTTACTCAATGACTTTGAAAATTCTTGAATACCAGCTTCTGTGAAAATCCAACATTAATTCCCAACTAAATCCTATTTTGAGCAGTCTTGCTAGAATATTAGTCATTGTTATCATTTTACTCATTATCTAATCAATTTCTAAGAATATTAGATTGGAATAATTAATTTAATAATTAGGTTATGGTCAATGGCTTCTATACTTATTTTAACAAAACTGCAGAATAATTACAGACCCAAAAAAGTAGAAGACACCAAGCCTATAAGGAAACGAAGACAGACGAGCAAAAGGACAAACTTTTTGGCCACCAAAAATGTGCTCCGTTGGATATCTGTTTCATGTATCTTATGTCTGTGACAGAGTTAAAATTATGCAAAAATAAAACTGAAATGAAAATAGTTTCAGAGTTTAGTCATTTTCTTCTTAGGAATGACACGCAACATTTATGAACAGCATCAATTGTATGAGAAAAATAATTTTTAATGTTGCTAAATTTACATTTACTTCAAAAATTATAAAATTGTGAAAAATAAAATTATTGAAAATAAACATATTTGTGCAGAAAAAAAAATTGGAATGAAAATAGTCTCAGAATTTAGTTATTTTTCTTCTCAGGAATGACACGCAGCATTCATGAACAGCATCGATTTTATAAGAAAAATAATCTTTAATGTTGCTAAATTTACATTTATTTAAAAAATTAACGATGACCGATTACTGAATGTATTTAAAAGCCTTTTAACATTTAAAAGCCTTTCAAAAGTCGATTACCTAATACATTATATAGCCTTTAAAATGCTGTAGCCAACCAGACTTTTCGTGGAGGGTGATAGTTAGTTAATGAGATTTGAGGCACTAAATTCATTTCAATGAATTTCTGCTGATGAGACACCAAACTGGTTTCAAGCAGATTGTGGTCATCAGCTTCTATACTTATATTTAAAAAAAAAAAAAACAACAGAGCAAGAATAAATCCAAAAAGGTAGAAGGCTCAAAGCCCATAAGAAAACGAAGACAGTCAAGCACAAGCACCAAACTTTTTGGTTACCACAAAATTGGCTCAGTTGGATATCTGTTTCATGTATCTTATGTCTGTGATAGACATAAAAATGTGCAGAAACAAAATTGAAAAGAAAATATTTTCAGAGTTTAGTCATTTTCTTCTCAGGAATGACACACAGCATTCATAAAAAAAATCTTTAATGTTACTAAATTTACATTTAAATCAATTGATCAATTACTGAATATATTTAAAAGTCCATTAATACATTTAAAAGCCCTTTAAAAGCTGATTACTGAATACATTATACAGCCTTTAAAAAGCTGTAGCCAACAGAGTTTTCGTGAATGGTGATAATTAGTGAGATTTCAGGCACTAGATTCGTTTCAATGAATTTCTGCTCTTGACACATCAAACTGCTTTCAAGTTTTGGTCAACAGCTTCTATACTAACATTTTAAAAAACTGCAGGACAATTGCAGAACAACAAGATAGAACTCGAGGTTTAGGGATTTTTGTGTCGTCGTCACTTAGGTCAAGTCTGTTTGAGGTAAGTGATCATCATTTAGCCATTCGAATTGAGAGTTCTGTCTTCATAAATGTTTATTTACCAACAAATTACTACAATGATGAATCTGAGTGTCTATTTGCTCTATCATGTCAAAAATTAGGACCCTGTTTAAAAAAATAAAGCGTTTAGGGCTTCAATGTGCAATCGTAGGGGATTTTAATTGCCATTTAAGTGAAGTAGGTTCCAAACTTTCTATGAGGACTAGTCTGATTTAAGGCCTTTTTGGTGATTTTTTTTTTGTGCTGTTGATAAAGAATCTGTTTTTACTTATATACACACATTGTCCAATATTTTGAACTGGATCATGTCTCAGCTTCCTCTGATTTTGTTATTGACCAGATGAAAGTCCTGTGCGAATTTAGGCTTTCAGATCATTTTCCTTCTTCTTTCTAAACAGAGAAGCTGGCCCCTCATCCGTCCATTGTAATATCTGAGTCTCAATTTGTTCACGATTGGTCAAAAATTAATTCGGAATTATTTATACTTTCGTCAAATTTTATAGTGGATAAGATCCGTATTCCCTTCCACCTTTTACATAAATCTCTTCCACTTCCTGATATTGAAATGCAGCCATGTTTGGATGTTAGATCTTTGATGTTTATTAACTACTCGACGATCTTGAAAAGACATGTAACACTCCACTACATCAGTTCGGGTTCAAACGAAGAACATGATGTGCACATGCACTAACAGTCATGGCAAACGCACTAATTGATGCATAATCTGCGGGGGAATGTCTTGCTCTTGCTAGTCATGACGTCATACGTGCCTTTGACTCGTTAATACAGCCTGCAATGCTTCTAAAAGCTGACAAGCGAGGGCTAGACCCTGCAGTTATCCTCACACTTTGGGACATGTATTCTCGACTGCGTAATCCACTAAAATTACCGCCTGTTAAGAGTATGCCTCCAGTTGCTCGAACAAAGCTTATTCCAGTTTTAAAAGGTGCACATCACCTGGTATATTTAATAACTACGTCCTTGATATTCAGGATATATGTCCCTCCTCATTAGTTTTTTCGTCAAGAAATCTGTCACTAATTTGTCATGCTGACGATGTTCTGAATCTTGGTCGCACCCTGCTACGAGTCAGTGATGTTTTTTCTATCCTCCAAGCAGAACACCTTAAGCTTAGCCTACTTTTCAACTCTGCCAAGTCGGAAATTGTCCTTTTTAACTGGAAGAGCGATCTACTAAATTCCGTCAAACTTGGGAATTCTTCGGCTCAACCTGTCAATCACCTCGTGTATCTTGGTCTTCCTATAAGTTCATCATCTACACGCCACACCCGGTACCTCCTCATTGAACATCTAACCCGCCGCATTTCCGCCTCTTATACCTCAATAATATTCTGCAAGTTCATATTCAACCGGCATTTGCTACCTAGCCTTTTCAATGCAATAGCTCTCCCTCACATTCTGTATATTTCACCCTTTTAGAAACTGTTAACTACTCTGCCTTCCACCCAGTCAAAGCAACACAAAAATTGTTCGTCAGTTTAAAATTGCTGAGCCAAATATTGCAGTAACCTAAGTAATAATTAAACACAATAAAAGTAAATATGACTTATCCTGCAGTAGTTTTTAAATTTGTTATTAATTCATGGTTTATTTTTATCCGTAAATATCGCTGCTATGTACAATAATCGGTTTCTTCTTCTTCTTGTGCTTTTCATTTGTTTTTGTTTTTTTGTGTTTTTTCCTCTACTTCGTCTTATCATGTTATGTGAATGATGAGTGTTCAATAAGTAGATAAACAAATCAAATATAGACCTAAAACGTAGAAGACTCAAAGCCCACAAGAAAACGAAGACAGACGAGCACAAACACCAAACTTTTTGGTAACTAAAAATTGGTTAAGTTGGATATCTGTTTCATGTATCTTATGTCTATGATAGACAATGAAATTGAAAGGAACATTTTTTTTTAATTTTAGTCATTTTCTTTTCAGAAATGACCCGCAGCATTTATGAACAAAAAAAATTATATGTAATTTTGCTAAATTTACATTTATAGAAAAAATTACCGTTGACCGATTACTGTTTAAACTTAAAAGCCTTTTAATACATTTAAAGGGCTTTCAAAAGCCGATCACTGAATACATTATACAGCCTTTAAAAAGCTGTAGCCAACCAGACTTTTCGTGGATGATGATAGAGAGATTTGAGGCACTAACTTCTTTTTAATGAATTTCTGCTGTTGACTCATCACACTGCTTTCAAGCAGGTTGTGGTCAACGGCTTCTATGCTTACATTTTAAAAAAGAGTAAACCAACTATAGACCCAAAGCCCATAAGAAAATAAAGACAGACGAGCAGAAGCAGCATACTTTTGGCTCTCAAAAATTGGCTCCGATTGATATCTGTTTCATGTATCTTATGTCTGTGATTGAAATAAAATTGAAAGAAAAATATTTTCAGATTTTAGTCGTTTTCTTCTCAAGAATGACTGCAGCATTTATGAACAATAAAAAAAACTTTAGTGCTGCTAAATTTACATTAATATAAACAAGAGCTAAGAGCTCATATGGCACTTGTGACGAGGTCGGAAGAGCCAAGAGCTCATATGGTATGAGCTCTAGCAAAATTTTAGGAATCAATAGACTGCTTTAAGAGGAAAATCAGAGGCTTAATGCCGGTCAAGATTTAAAATAAGAGCTCTGAGTCACGAGGTCCTTCTAAATATCAAAATTCATTAAGATCCCGTCACCCGTTCTTAAGTTAAAAATACCTCAATTTTTCTAACTTTTCCAAATTAACAACCCCCAGCTCCCCCAAAGAGAACGGATCCGTACGAATTGTGTTAATCTCGTATCTATAACTTGTGCTTATTCTTCCCATCATGCTTCGTCCTGATTTCTCCACTCTAAGCGTTTTCCAAGATTTCCGGTTTCCAAGATTTCTGTTTCCCCCCACCAGCCCTCTATGTTCCCGGATCCGCTTAAATTGAAAATGGAGCATCTGAGACATAAGATTATTCTATATATCAAGTTTCATTGAGATCCGATCACCCATCCGTAAGATACCTCAATTTCACGTTTTCCAAGAACTCCAGCTTCCCCCTCCAACTCCCTTCAATGTCACCGGATCTGGTCGGGATTTAAAACGAGAGTTTTAAGCACAAGATCCTTCTAGATATCAAATTTCATTAAGACCTGATCACCCGTTCGTAAGTTACAAATACCTCATTTTTTCTAATTTTTCGAATTACTCCCCCCCCCAGTTCCACCAAAGAGAGCGGATCCGGTCCGGTGATGTCAGTCACCTATCTTGGACGTGTGCTTATTCTTTCCACCAAGTTGTCATCCTGATCTCTCCGCTTTAAGCGTTTTCTAAGATTTTTGGCCTCCCCCCCCCTAATAACACTGAACCCGGTCAGGATAAAATATAAGAATCTAAGTTTCGAGATCCTTCTAAATATGGAATTTCGCAAGTTAAAAATACCTCATTTTTTCTAATTTTTAGAATTAACCTACCCCCCCCCCACTCCCCTAAAGAGAGCAGATCCGTTCCGGTTATGTTAATCCCGTATCTAGGACTTGTGCTTATTTTTCCCACCAAGTTTCATCCCAAACCCTCCACTCTAAGCATTTTCCAAGAGTTTAGGTTCCACCCCCCCCCCCAATATCCCCTTCACCAGATAAGGTCATAATACCTTATTATTTCTATTTTTTTCCGAATTAACCGCCCCCCCCCCACTCATGATCAAATCGGGAAAACGACTAATTCTAATTTAATCTTGTCTGGCCCCTGATACGCCTGCCAATTTTCATCGTCCTAGCTTGCCTGGAAGTGTCTGAAGTAGCAAAACCGGGACAGACAGACAGACAGACAGACATACCGACAGAATTTGTGATCGCTATATGTCACTTGGTTAATACCAAGTGCCATAAAAATTACCGATGACCGATTACTGTTTACACTTAATAGCCTTTTAATACATTTAAAAGCCTTTTAAAAACCGATCACTGAATACATTATACATCCTTTAAAAAGCTGTAACCAACCAGACTTTTCGTCGATGGCGTTAGTGAGATTTGAGGTATTAACTTCTTTTCAATGAATTTCTGCTGTTGAAATACCACACTGCTTTCAAGCAGGTTGTGGTCAACGGCTTTTATGCTTAAATTTTTAAAAACTGAAGAGCAATAATTGACGCGAAACGTCGAAGACAGACGAGCACAAGCACCAAACCTTTCGGCTACCAGAAAATAGCTTAATTGGATATCTGTATCACGTGCCTTTTATCTATGATCATGTGCCTGTGTATCACGTGCCTATGAATAAAATTGTGCAAAAATGAAATAGAGATAAAAATAGTTTTGGTTTTTAGTCGTTTTCTTTTCAGAATGACAAGCAGCATTTCTTAATAGCATCTATTTCTGATCAGCATCGGTAATTTCAAAAATTACCGACGACTGATTGCCGAATACGATAGTCATATTTTTCGGCAGGTTTTGCTAGTTCTATGTTATTTAGCCACCATTTAACACACCGATGATCTCTAGATTGGGGCAGTTAGAAATTCAAGACAACACTGTTTACACGGAAGGCAGAATTTTCAAGATCTCCATGGCGTAAACTTCAAAATGCAATATGTTCCGACAAGTCAAACCACCTTTATATATCCCTTCTCTAACCAAGATGTGGTTTTTACCTAAGTTAATTTTTTTGTTTAATTTTGGTATTTATTACATTTTATCTGTTATTTCCCTTATACCATACACCACATCCTTACACCACAGAGACAAAACAAACGTCAGATCATATACTTTAATTTTCAATGTATCACGCCTAAACTATTCTTCTTATGAGCACTACCCCTTAGGATATATTCATTTCCCTTCAATTCGAGCAAACCTAAAAAGGGAGGGGGATACCAAACCAAACATTTACGGAAAATTTTGAATTATACAATGGAGAGTAGAATAAAATTAGTCAAAATCATTGATAGAAATTAGCTGAAGTATGCAATGTAGAAACTTTTTCGGTTGAGTCCGGGCGTTCAATAGGCTGGATAATCAGAATGGAGGGAGAGGACAGGCCTTTAAAAAAAAATTAGTTTTGTGTATGAATTATTTAAAGCCTGTCGGCAAAATATTATATGGCTTGGAAACCTATTTTTACCTCAACTAATTAAAATACAATAAAAAAAATACAATTAATCAAAACAATCACAAAAAGGCAATTAATTTTGCTAAAAAAAAAATAGAACATACTTGAATGGTGTGCCTTCAATTTCTCCCCAAGTCATATAGGGAGACTCTCCAACTCCTGGCATTGGCGAAGGAGTTCGAAGTAGTTTAAAACCACCAACCTGAGGGGTTGTTGGAACCTTGATTTCGGATCCATCAACGTCAATGTGACCTACGAAAAAAATACAGTTATATTACAAACAAGGTTTCAATATTCAACCGGGTTTTTAATTTTAGGGACTACCTAAAAAACTGCAGTAAAATGAATGTTTTGCTGGCAATAGGAATGCAGATGAAAGCCTATAGATAAATAACAGGGGACAAAATAAGATAACAAATAAACCAAACAAAGAAAAAAACAAATAAACAATAAAGGAATAACTAAGAGAATGAAATAATAGATGAACAATGGCCTTAATACTAGGGTTCCTCCCTTCCTCCCCAGACTTATAACCACCTGGCCAATAAAAATTATAATAAAAGTAAAACTTACAGTTTGAAATAAATAAAAAACTGTAAATTAAATCAATTGTGAACGAGTTCAACTACAAAAAATTTTTAAAAAATGGCACTTTTAAAAGAGAATACTTTAAATACTATAAAGAAAAAAATAAAGGAAGAAAATACTAAGGGTTAGGAGACTTTGAATTTTATGTTAGGGGGAAGGGGACAAAATACCTTTTCTCCAGTACTCACTATGCCTCCAGGTTTGACACCCCTCCAGCCCGTGGGGCAAGAGCTATGAAATATGATAGCTGCATACTGTTAACATGTGAGATTTTTATGGAAGGTGTGGTTGTATAACCTTTGGAGGAGGCTCCTTTGACTGGAAATTGAAGGTTTTAGTTCACTTTTTAAGAGCCAAAAGTGATCGGAGGATAACCTGCCACCCCTTTCCCTCCCGAACCCTTCTTTCCTGAAAAGCATCTGGTAAAAATTTTGATATAAATATTTTGTTCAAAATAGCCCAGAAGTCAAAGAACTATAACTTAGGTGTTGACGAAACCCTAAGAGCCCCCAGGACAAGGGCTATTGCTTAACCAACCAAGTTTTCTATCTTTTTAAAAAGTAGATATGTGACAAAGAGTCAAACTTTAGCGTACGGAGCGAGGCGCTGAGGAGGGGACAAACCCTTTCATATACGGAGTAATTTCTGTTCGTTTTAAGTTTTAATGTTGCTCCTTACTTGCAGTTAAAAAAAACTTGTTTTTTTATTTAATTTATTAATAAAAGAGGGCATATTTGATTCTGGATCTCCAAAATTGGAAATCAGAAGTTATAGTGCCCTTTCCTTGAGTAAAGGTAACTAGTCCCCCCCCCCCAGCCCTATTGCCCAAATACATCCGATTCAAATTTTGAGATATCCATTTTGTTCCTGGACTCTTCTCATTCAAAATATCGATCTATTTATTCCTTTTATCCTCCTCCCCTTGTCAACTAACTGTTTTCTAACTGTTTCTCCTTGTCAACCATCCCGTTTAAAGTTCAGCCCAAGGCCGTCCAAAAATGTAGAATAGCCGAAATAAGACCTTGTCCACATAGATCAAAGACCTTGGTCAGTTACCTTTTAGCGTTCATGCAGAGGTTTGTCTTGCCGAGTGAAATATTTGTGTATTAGCCAGACCCCGTGCCAAAGTTAAACAGAGACTCTATACTAAACTAAAACGATTTTTTATATTAAAATTCCACTCTCGGGCTTTTTTATCTTTACTGAAAAGGCAAAGTGGTATTAATTGTAATCGATATGTCACTGACAAAACAACACTTAGACCACCATATGGAGGCGAAAACAGTTCCTGCGTAAATGGTTGGGATAGTGCATTGTCTTTCGGGCAAGGGGATACTAGATTTTTATTTTATTAATTATGTATGATTATTATTACTTATTAAAGCTTTCCTGTCGAGAAAATAATGATTATTAAATATTATTACTATTACCGCCCGAAATTACTTTCTCTGTACGTGCCTGGGGCACGTATAAGGAGCTCACTATTTTAATTAATTTCAAAATATTCTAAATTTACGTTCTTTACCGATCGTCAAACAATTTAATTGAATTAATTAACTTGAATTAAATTAATAAACTAATCTGAAAACTAATTATTTACTTTAATTTAAAATTAAAAATATTAATTAAATATAAAAATGATCAAAAATTCTTTTGTTACACCTCTCTCCCCGAAAAAAATTCTTGCACAAGCATGACCTTTTAAACAAGTTAATAATATACTAACTTATTAATTATGCATAATGAGCCCACTAGTTTAAACTAATTTAAAAAGTATTCTAAAATTTAAAAATTTTTAGTCAATTTAACTGAATTAATTTGAATTAAGCTAATAAATATTATAAAAATTAATTATGAAAGTTAAATTAAAACATTAATTAAAAATAACCAATGACTGTTCCCCCCCCCCTCCCCTGAAAAAATTTTACTGCGTAAGGCATCACCCTTCAGACAAGTTAACACTATACTAACTTCTTAATTACTTATAATTAGCTCATTAATTTATGTAGAACAGAAGTTATGCATACCGGCTGTTTGTTTCGCATTACTTTGCGCTGCCATTTTCACCGCTATTTGACTCTGCCTGTCGTCAAATGGAGTAGTAGAAAAACGCGTATTCTCATGAACAATAACCGGCTTTGCAAGACGCTGTTTCAGCATTTCTTCCCCAGTTAGATCAGCACCTATAATAATCAACTAGATTAAAAACTGAATTTGAACCTAAATCCTGAAATCAACTCGGCGAATAGATTGGGACGGAGGGGGAGCGTGCGTAGCTCTGTTGGCCTCAGGTGGCTAGGTGCTGCAGAAACTTTTATGTAATAGTAGTATGGTTATTCCCGCGTTCAATAAACTTATCATAATTAAATTTGTAAGCTTTGGCGTTCAACGGGTAATGACAATTATTAAATAAAGTCCGATAATTGCCTTAATCTTGAAGCCTGAAATAAGCTCAGCGGATAGTTGATTAACGCATAGACCCGGGCCTATGGGTCCACAATGTCGAGGGACGCAAAAAAAAGGGGTGAAGGTGAGGTGTGAAGTGGAGGCCATGGATAAAATTGCCGAGGATCCGGAAGATACAGCTAGATGGCATAATAGTAAAATATTGTATTGGTATGCTAACAAATTGAGGGAGTAGTCAATCCAGACTTATCCCAGTTAAAGATAGGAACGGGGCCCCAATTAGTGACAAGGGAAGAGTTAAAGAAAGATGAGCGGAACATTTTGAGAATGTGCTAAATCGAGATACAGTTGCAGGAAAAGATATAGAGGAAAATGAAAAGGTTTGTGATACCTTAGATATAAAGGAAGATTGTCTTGTGAGGAAGAATTTGTGACAGTACTAAGAGCACTAAAAAATAATAAGGCTCCAGGTGCTGATAGTATGGTAAATGAACTTCTTAAAAATGGTTGCTCTGAGCTTAGAAATAAGTTACTGAAGATTATGAATATGATTTTTGAAAAAGGCGAAATACGTAACCATTTTAGGAAAACCTTAATTAAACCAGAGTATAAGAAAAGTGATAAGAGTGAGTGTCCAGGCATTAGCCTGGTCTTTGTAGTTAGTAAATTGTTTACTAATATGATACTTTTTACTGTGAGAGATGCTGTAGACAAAGTTTTAAGAGAAGAACAGTGTGGTTTTAGAAAAGGTAGAGGAAGTGTCGACCAAATTTTCACTCTTAGATTAATAATTGAGAAGTGCCTTAGTTGTCAAACACCTTTGGTCCTCAGTTTTATAGATTATGAGCAAGCGTTCGATTTAGTTAATAGAAGAGCTTTAGCAAAGCTCTTTTCCTTATATGGTATACCTGACAAATACATTAAAGATTAGTGCTATGTACGAGAATAATACTACTATGGTTAAGGTAGGAAACGAGGTTAGCCGGGTTATGTTCTATCCCCCTTTGTATGGACCATTTTAATGGACTTTGTCTTAAGGAGCACAGGAAAGGCAATTGGAGATCACGGAATCAAATGGGGAGGAAAAACTATCCTGGACTTAATTTATGCTGATGATTTAAGCATCCTATATGAAATTGTGAGCAAAATGAATGAACTTTTAGAGGTTTTGCTAGTTCAGGGTGCTAGAATAGGTTTGAAAATTAATTTTAAGAAGACAAAGTCACTAGTCACGAGTGACGTTGGGTAATGAAGAGATTGATCAGGTAGGCAACTTCACTTACCTTGGTAGTATTATTAGTAAAGACGGTGAGAGCAGTGAAGATGTTACAAGTAGAATAACCAAGGCTCAGGGTATTTTTTCACAGTTAAAAAAAAAGTTTGAAAGAATAGAAAGATAAGTCTGCAAACCAAAATTAGAATATTGGAAGCTACAGTGATGACAGTGATCAAGTATGGCTCTGAAGCATGGGCACTCCAAAAAGCGGATGAACATTTACTAGATATTTTCCAGAGAAATTGCCTACGGATTGTTCTGGATACCCGGCTGGCTGACCGTTTTTCAAACAGTAGGCTGTACGAAAAGTGTGGTTCAATTCTTTAGGCCTACAGTAAAAGAAAGGTTGAGATGGTTAGGGCACGTTCTGCGGATGAAGGATGACAGATTACCGAAGATTGTCCTCTTCGGCCAACCGTCTAGGGCTAAACAGAAAGCTAGTCGTCCTCGTTTGGGAGGATGTCATTAAGAAAAATCTAAAAGAAACGGGAACTCCCTGGGAGGGTGTAAAGAGGGAGGCTTTGAATAGATTGGGATGGAGGAGGAGCGTGCGTAGCTATATTAAGCTCAGGCGGCTTGGTGCTGCGGCGAGTTGCTAGTAGTAGCAGTTAGTATACAACTATATTTATACAGAGTTTTTTTGTGGTTCATTGTCAAATAAAAGAATTTTCCCTATTGGACTGTTATTTAAATGCTGAATTAGTATTTATAAGAGCTTAAATATAGTCTTTGACAACATAAACATTAGATGTAATTTGATATAAATAAGCATGCCACTTTATTTAAAAATATAATCGAAAATTTTGTGCCGAAGAAGGTCAAAATTCTTCCTGGTGCTCATTAAAGATCTCTTTGACCTGCTAGTTAGTAAACAGTGTTTTTGTACATTTTACCAGTATATTTTATATATTTATATATTTTGCACAATTTTACATTATTTGCCATTAGTGCACTTAACAAATGTAATATGAATCAAATTAAAAATAAATTTTTCATATTTTAAAAAAAGCGATTTTGAAACAGGAAAGGAAAAGACCTACCATTCGGAACAAACATAACTGCATTCTTGTTTGTGTAGGTCCAAGTATCCAACTTTCTCAGGTCATTAGAATTAGTAATTGCCTGCTGCTCAACTGATGGGAGGGCTAATTGGCTTTTCTTTGCTTCATCTTTTTCATACTCTTCTTGCTTGTACAACCACCAATACTGAAAATATTGTGCCCGCTATAATATATTATATATATATATATATATATATATATATATATATATATATATATATATATATATATATATATATATATATATATATATATATATATATATATATATATATATATATATATATATGTTATACTAATGGCCGTATTCAGGGTTTTTGGCCAGGAAGGTAATTTTTATCAGGGACGGTTTTACAAAAAAAAAATTTACTAAAGGCATGCAAAATGTGTTTTCCTGCATTTTTCTTACAGTTTTACGAGTCAAAAAACATTCCAGGGGGGGGGGGGGTCAAACCCTTCCTCCATAAGTAAGACCTTGATTATATTAGCACAATATATAAAACACAGTATCACTTATATACCCAGTTAAATAGAAATTCTAAAATAGACACATGAGAAATATCTAGAGTGGAACTAATAAATAAGAAATTATCCAGCAAGAATATCCCCCCTCCCCTCAGGGTCAAGTCTAAGGATTTTCTGTATAATTTCTGGGAGGGAGCATTAACGACCGCTCCACCTCATCCACAAATTTTTGAAATTGTCCCTTAATGGTTTTATAATTTTGATATATTCTTCAATAAAATATCTTTTTTTGAATTTGTGCTCACCTTGAAAATACATTCTTGTTTACGGTATTATGTAAGAGATTTTAATGTTAATCTAAACCAATCAGTTGGTGATGTCTGATAAGCTCCAACATAAATACATGCACAAAGGAAGGAGAGACCTTAGACCCATTTCCCCCCAAATCTCGAGGTTTGTTCGACTTTTATCCATTATTTATATGGTTTTGGTACAATTTGTCAGTGTTCTGTCTTTTTTCAAGTCTGATTTCTCCTCAAAATAGTTTGTGGCCCTAGGATATCTTGTTTTTAAACTTATTCAATCCACCACTTACTCAAACCAAGCCATCCAAATTTTGGAGTTCTCAGATAGAGTAAATGAATTTCTGGATAGATGATTCTGTGATATTACTCACAGGATGACCTTACTTGCAAATGTCCTGAAAAAAGAAATTTAGGGATTCCCTCCCCTACACTATTCTGAACCATTCCCAAGGAAACTTATTCTTAATAGCCAGAATACTTGGTTTAGATTTAAAAACCTGTTCTGGTAGATGTCCAGATAATTTGTAAACTTACCATTTTAATTCATCAATTTACTAATTTAATTGAGAAGTTAACTTAATTATATCACCATAAAATACATAGTAAGTATTTTATTATTATTATTATATTATTATTATAATAAAACTATATAATTAATATTAAAAATTTAATTATTATTAAAATATACACTTAATTATTAGAATAAGTAAACTTACTTAATCAATTGATAAACTGATAAACTTAATATAAAGTTTCAAAGTTTTTCGAATTTTATTCTATGCAACAAAGTAAAAACATTATCCATGACACATTTGTTCCTCAGTGCAACTCCTTGACTTAGTACAGAAGAAAAAATTAATCAATAAGAGAAAGTGTATAACTCAAAAATTGTTCGATGAACTGATTGTATTTCTGGAGTAAATACCAACATTTTGTCGAAAATTCAATTGCCCAAAATGGGCTGGTATCCAAATGCATTTATTTTAACGAAGAAAAATTTTAATCTAACATTTGATAGCATAAAGCAAAGCTCAGAAATGCACCATTACATTCCGCATCTCATGAATTTCTGTCTAATGTCTGAGCAGCAGTATTATCACGTCTGTCGATTAAAAAAGGGGGCTTTGGGCCCACCCTTCCCCCAAAGTCCAAGAATTCTACGATTCTACTCGCAATTATTTTTCCTTTAATTTGCCAGTGTTAGACCTTTTTTTTAGTTTAGCCCCTCTCCAATATATTATTCTGGTATATGCCCAGGGATTAACAAAAAGTAGCACCTGACTCTGATGGATCTGTTTTAATGTGCCGGACCGTGAATGAGGTGACGACGCAAAATATACACAATGTTATGTGAGTGACACTAAAACCTTTTGCATCGCATATAATGTGGCTATTTCGTTTTGCATTAAATTAAATAGCCAAATTCAAAAATTATTTAATTCAAAATTAAATATCTAATGACATTCTGTGCCTGCACACTACCCTTCTCTAAGCAGAAGTTTGTTCCAAACTTCCTTGTGGTTTTTCAAGTTTTCTTCTTTTCTTACTGAGTACTTTATAAAATTCTAAAATTTAATTAAAATTAAGCAACCAGATTTATTTAGTTATAATTTACAAAATAGCGACATCTAAAAAGAAACTAAAGCCCTCCCCCTTAATAAGAGTTCCCTCTTAACTGGTATGACAAATAAACAACTTCAGAAATTGCATGCATGAAACAAGATGATACAGAAGGAGAGAAAAGAAAACCCCCATCCAAGTCAACACCTATTCAAATCAGACAAGCAAAAAAGAAAACAAAAGTAATGTTGGATAATAAGAGGAAAGATCTAAGAGCAGATTCTACAGAAAAAGAGGTTCCATTCATCATACAACTGTAGTTCTTTTTTTTATAACAAAATTCATCGCAAAGCAAAAGCTCAAAGACTACTACTACTACCAACGACTCACTACGGCACTAAACTGCCTGAGACCAACACAGCTTCGCAGGCTGCTCCTCCACGCCAATCTATTCACAACTTCGTTCCCTACCCCTCTGATGAAACTCCAATTTCCTTTAACTCCATCCTTCCAACCTTTTTCATCCCATTCTGGGACGACCTACTTGTCGTTAAACTCAAGATAGATGAGTAAAAAGCACTTTCTGTAAACCTTTGTCCATAATACGTGCTGTAGCCTAGCTGTGGACAGCTAGTATTTGCAATTATCTTCTTCTTTAAAACAGAAGACTTCAGGTACGAGCCCATTTTGGCCAACTTATTTTTTTCAATTTGATGCCGACAGGGGTATCTACAAATGGCGACGTCACGGTGGTCAAAGCAATTACAGAGGCTATAATGTGCCTAGCAGTCTGCAAGATCACATAAACTCAAAGAGGGCCAAGTAGACTTCCTTTTGGGTCTGGTTGTCTTCACTGTACTGGTCTACTGGGTATCATAGGCTCATGACAAATCATGGGTCTGATGTAATATCTAGACCCTAAAACGCTCTCAGAAGCTGTAGACGGTTGCTATTGAGTTCTACCAATGAAGCACTACAATCTGTCAGTATTTAGTTCAGTACCTCATTGTCGTTTTGGCAAAATTCACAGAGAAGCGATATTGAGATCCCCACAGATACTGTGGGTATCTTCCAGGTAAAAGCATGGAGGCTAAAGACTACGTCACCACCTCTTATTTAGTACTATCATATTAAATCCGACCAGGAGCGTAAAGGAATTCTTAAACCCATTTTCAAGAAGTTTAAAGATGGCTTCCTGACAGTTCTACCTGCTGGGGTTTTGTGTCATCTGTCAACTCGATAAATATTTATGTCTGTAAATTTCAAAGCAGAAGATAATCAGCACAAGCAGGGTTATAACAAGTCACTTAATGACAATACATTTGTGAAACTAGACAAATTACACAGCGATTGCAGGAAACTCCAAATATGTTAAATAATTTATCAACTTAACTTGCAGCAAACTCATAGGAATTCTAGCATTTTTTTTTATTATTATTATTACAAGATGCATTGCAAAGCCTAAAACTGATATTCAATTTTTAACTAATTATATAATTATATTCATTAGACAAAAAAGTCATTGCAGTTATTATATTAAATTCAACCTACTGCATAACAGGTTGGAACTCCTCTAAATGGAGTTTAAAAATGGCTTTCTGACAATCACTTCTGCTGGACAAGCACTTCTTTCGGACAAGCACAATTCAATACTTCAGTGGAATGTAAGATAACTTTCAGAAACAAATTAAACGAACTAATATCTTTTATGAACAATATTTCTATTGATATTACTTGCCTTCAGGAAACCCATTTGACCAAAACCAACAAATAAAGTCTCCAGGATACAGTATCCTGAGAAAGGATAGGTCATCGGAGAGAAAAGCTGGAGGTGTAGCTTTAATAAGAAATAATAATATCAAATTTTGTGGCATTAATTTTTTCAGAATTTTTAAATGATGTTAATACAATTGAAATCAACCTCTCACATACCAACTTACAATATGCTGATGACCTGGTATTATGGGTAACTGCAAACACTTTTGAGATTACAAATTCGAAGTTGCAAAAAACCACTATTCCAATTTAAAAAATTTTCTCAAAATTCTTATTTACCCATTGAACCCACCAAGTCGAAATCATCCAATTCTACAAAAAGCGAAATAATGCTATTGCAAGTCTAACTCTAAACGGAATAATTATTCCAGAGGATAATCAAATTAATTACCTGGGAAGCACGCCTCAATAATTCAGTGGAATGCACTCTCAGAAAATAAGTTAAATGAACTAATATCTTTTATGAATAATAATTCTATTGATGTTGCTTGCCTTCAGGAAACCCATTTGACCAAAAACCAACAAATAAAGTATCCAGGATACAGTATCCTGAGAAAGGACAGGTCATCAGAGAGAAAAGCTGGAGGTGAAGCTTTAATTATAAGTAATAATATCAAATTTTTTAGAATTAATTTTCCCGATTTTTAAATGATGTTGCGATACAATTGGAACTAATGTTTGGCTGAATGAGACTAAAACTTATATAATAAGCTTCTATAATTCCAATGGCCTTACTACAGATGCTATAGATTTCTTCAGTTATATAAGCAATTCTAATATGCTAAAAAATATAATTGTTTGTGGAGATTTTCATACCCACAGCCTTTTTTGGGGGGATCTCAGATAATATTGAATTAGCAATTCCTACATCTCCAAAATTAAACACATACTTTAACCCAAAAAGTGGTAAATTTTCCGCAATCGACTCCAAATTTTTTCAATAAATATTTTGAATAAAATTTATATAAAGAAAATTGATACCCTTAACACAGACCACTTTGTCATAGTTTCTTCGATAAAAGAACCCACTAAAAATCAGTCAGATCCCCCAAATACATTAACACTAAAACAAATAGCTACCCCCAAGACAACACCTAGGAAAGCAATCTCTAAACAAACCCTTAAAGCATGGTGGTCAAATGAGTGCCAAAATTAATGGAGAACAAAAAGGCAGCTAGGAGAACTTATCTAAAAAAAAACCTCTCTTGCACTATGCTTAAATCAATTACAAGCTAAAGCTAATCTCAAAAAGGCTATAGCAAATGCTAAATATAATTACTGGAATAATTCTGCAAATAGTCTAAGTGCAAATAGTCGAAACACGTGAGCCCATTATGCATAAACTCATAAGCCACATCTTTGGAAAAACATCACCCAATCCACTCCAGTATGAGCTATTATAAAATAATACACATAATGATAATGAAAAGGCAAAGTTATTTGCAACTCTTTTCTCCAATAAGCTACCATCAAATAGTAATAGCAACACCACAGCCATTTCCATAAAATGTCATAAACCAGCCCCCCCCCAGGGTCAAAGTATATCACTCGACCATTCACAATTTATTAACTAAATCTTTTCGTTTAGTTCTTTTTCCTCTCCTTTTTCGTATTATTTTTATTTGTACTTGTACTGGGGCTGTAAGTCCAAACAAGCTCTTCGGGCCATTTGGTTGTTTTGTCTTATTTATTTATATTAATAAACTCATCATTCTCTCTCTCTCTCTCTCTCTCTCTCTCTCTCTCTCTCTCTCTCTCTCTCCTCTCTCTCTCTCTCTCTCTCTCTCTCTCCTCTCTCTCTCTCTCTCTCTCCTCTCTTCTCTCTCTCTCTCTCTCTCTCTCTCCTCTCTCTCTCTCTCTCTCTCTCTCCCTCTCTCTCTCTCCTCTCTCTCTCTCTCTCTCTCTCTCTCTCTCTCCTCTCTCTCTCTCTCTCTCTCTCCCTCTCTCTCTCTCTCTCTCTGTTAAAGTATAATGCAATCCAACACGTTAGTGCTAATGCTACTAGTAGCAACGACAACATACACCCTACATGGATAAAGAATCTCATCCATTCTTATAAGCAGGAACTCATAAATTGCTATAATCATACATGGGCTACATTCACATTCTCCAATGTTTGTAAATGTTCGTCGTCCAATCTACCAATTATAAAGATAAATACACCCAAATATGACCCTGAATCTTAGAGGCCTATAATGATGGCTCCTGCGATGGGAAAAGTAATAGAGCAAACGATTTACAGCCAACTCTTTTGGTTTGCTGAGCAGAATAATATGTTACCTCATACTCAGACTAGCTTCAGGAAACACCACTCCTCAACGGATGTTTATCTCTTGTAAACAAATGCCATAAATCAATCTTTATCAAATAAAAATTTCCTAGTTACTGCATTCCTAGATTTTGAAGGGGCATATTGCAATGCAAACCACCAGATTCTTTTAGTCAAACTTAAAAATCTTGGATTACCCCCAAAGCTAGTATCCTTCATAAAATATTTCATTAAAAATCAAAAGTTCATTGCTTGTTTAGGTTCAGCTTCCTCACCCAAACTACAACAACCAAAGGTCTTCCACAGGCTAAGCTGCTTCCTCTTCTCCCTATTTCTCTGGGACATGAGCCTCCCATACACTAATTTACAATATGCTGATGATCTAGTATTATGGGCAATAGGCAACACTTTTGAGATTGCACATTCAAAATTCACAAAGTCACTTTTCCTATTCGAACATTTTTTCTCAAAAATCTGATTTACCCATTGCACCTACTAAGTCAATAATCATCCAATTCCACCATAAGCGAAAAAACATTAATACAAAACTACAACTAAAAGGCGTTATCATTCTAGAACATAATCAAGCAAATTACCTAGTTCTTTTACTTGACCCAAACTTAATTTCCACCTTCGTATCACAAATACAATGAAAATCTTATAGGAAAATCGGAATAACAGAAAGACTACTATCCCCACCTTGGGGTTGTAATGAGAAACCTTTACATCAATTTTATAAAGCACATGTAAGACTCCATATTGATTGTGGGCTCATTGATTATGGGAATTGCGCTAAAACACAGATGCACAAAATTAAAGATGCACCAAAATGATATAACCCGTCTCACATTTGGTCTTAGGAAACCAACAAGTACCAAGTTTCTGCTTAATGAGAGTGGATTATAAACAATAAATGAGAGACGAAGATTTATTTTAAGAAATAATCTGATAAAAATTGAAGCCTATAGCTCACATACCCTGCATAACAGTTTAAGGAATCCATCTATGTATAGAGGCATTGCCAATACCCACAAGAAACTCCTAGTGCCAGCAGAGTCTATTGGACCTACATTCTCCCCCTCCATGGAGTTGGTCAATCAAATAGTTCGTGGTAACGAACTGTAGTAAGGAGCGACCCGGCTCAATAGTAAACGAAACTCTAAAAAACGGAATTTCGATGCTGAAAGATATATCAAAAAAATCGGATCTTTATGCTGATTTTAAATATATAAGTTTCATCAAATTTAGTCTTTGTCATCAGAAGTTACGATCCTGAGAAAATTTGCCTTATTCTGGAAAATAGGGGGAAACACCCCCTAAAAGTCATAGGATCTTAACGAAAATCACACCATCGCATTCAGCATATCAGAAAACCCAATAGAACAAGAGCTAAGAGCTCATATGGCACTTGTGACGAGGCGAGAAGAGCAAAGAGCCAATAGATCATATGGTATGAGCTCTAACAAAATTCTATGAATCAATAGATTGATTTAAAAAGGAAAATAAGAGGCTTAATGTCGTTCAGGATTTAAAATAAGAGCTCTGAGTCACGATGTCCTTCTAAATATCAAAATTCATTAAGATCCGATCACCCACTCGTAAGTTATAAATACCTAATTTTTTCAAATTTTTCCTCTCCCTTTAGCCCCCCAGATAGTCGAATCTGGGAAAACGACTTTATCAAGTCAAATTGTGCAGCTCCCTGATACGCCTATCAATTTTCATCGTCCTAGCACGTCCAGAGGCACCAAACTCGCCAAATCACTGAACCCCTCCACCCAACTCCCCCAAAGAGAGTGAATCCAGTACGATTCTGTCAATCACGTATCAAGGACATTTGTTTATTCTATCCACCAAGCTTCATCCCGATTCCTACACTCCAAGTGTTTTTCCAAGATTTCCCCCTCCAACTCCCCCCAATGTCAAACGATCTGGTCGGGATTTGAAATAAGAGCTCTGAGACATGAATTCTTTCTAAAAATCAAATTTCATTAAGATCCGATCATCTATTCGTAAGTTAAAAATACCCCAATTTTCACGTTTTCCAAGAATTCCGGTTTCCCCCTCCAACTCCCCCCAACGTCACAAGATCTGGTCGGAATTTAAATAAGAACTTTAAAGCACAAGATCCTTCTAAATATCAAATTTCATTAAGATCTGGTCACCTTTCGTAAGTTACAAATACCTCAATTTTCAAAATTACCCCCCCTCCAATTCCACCAAAGAGAGCAGGTCCGGTCCGGTTATGTCAGTCACGTATCTTAGGCAGGTTTTTATTCTTCCCGTCCAGTTTCATCCTGATCTCACCGCTTTAAGTATTTTCTAAGATTTCCGGTCCCCCCAACTGTCCCCCCCAATTACGCTTGATCCGGTTGAGATTTAAAATAAGAGATCTGAGTTACGAGGTCCTTCTAAATATGAAGTTTCATGAAGATCCGATCACTCCTTCGTAAGTTAAAAATACGTCATTTTTTCTTATTTTTCAGAATTAACCCCCCCCCCCCAATAGATCGGATCCGTTACAATTATGTAAATCACGTATGTAAGACTTCTGCTTATTTTTCCCACCAAGTTTCATCCCGATCCCTCCAATCTAAGCGTTTTCCAAGATTTTAGGTTCCCCCACCCCAAACTTCCCCCAACGTCACCAGATCCAGTCAGGATTTAAAATAGCTTTGGGGGGAGTTGGAGGGGTAAATCTTGGAAAAACACTTGGAGTGTAGGAATCGGGATGAAGCTTGGTGGATAGAATAAACAAATGTCCTTGATACGTGATTGACAGAACCGTACTGGATTCGCTCTCTTTGTGGGAGTTGGGGGGAGGGGTTCAGTGATTTGGCGAGTTTGGTGCTTCTGGACGTGCTAGGACGATGAAAATTGATAGGTGTGTCAGGGAGCTGCACAATTTGACTTGATAAAGTCGTTTTGATTCGACCATCTGGGGGCTAAAGGGTGAGGAAAAATTAGAAAAAAATAGGTATTTATAACTTACGAGTGGGTGATTGGATCTTAATGAATTTTGATATTTAGAAGGACATCGTGACTCAGAGCTCTTATTTTAAATCCTGACCGGCATTAAGCCTCTTATTTTCCTTTTTAAATCAATCTATTGATTCATAGAATTTTGTTAGAGCTCATACCATATGATCTCTTGGCTCTTAGCTCTTCTCGCCTCGTCACAAGTGCCATATGAGCTCTTAGCTCTTGTTGTTTAATAGTAATGCTAGAAAATCCTGCGCCCTTTTCATTGAATATCTCTTCCCCCCTGAAATATTCCTCCAAGGAAAGATCCTCCCATATAGCCCCTCCCCTGAACCCCACACCCAAACCAAAAAAAATCCCCTGAAAACGTCGGTACATTTCCCAATAACCATTACTGTATGTAAACATTGGTCAAAGTTTGTAACTTACAGCCCCTCCCCCAGGTACTGTGGGGGGGTAAGTCATCCCCAAAGACATAGTTATTATGGTTTTCGACTATACGGAACAAAATGGCTATCTCAAAATTTTGATCTGTTGACTTTGGGAAAAATGAGCGTGGGAGGGGGCCTAGGTGCCCTACAATTTTTTTGGTCACTTAAAAGGGCACTAGAACTTTTCAGTTCCGTTAGAATGAGCCCTCTTGCAACACTCTAGGACCACTTGGTCGATACGATGACCCCTTAAAAAAAAACAAAAAAAAAAACAAATAAACACGCACCCGTGATTTGTCTTCTGGCAAAAAATACGAAATCCCATATTTTTGTAGATTGGACCTTGTAATTTTTATGGCACTTGGTATTAACCAAGTTTCATATAGCAATCGCCAATTCTGTCGTTCTGTCTGTCTGTCGGTCGGTCCCGGTTTTGCTACTTTAGGCACTTCCAGGTAAGTTAGGACGATGAAAGTTGGCAGGTGTATCAGGGACGGGACCAGCTTAAATTAGAAATAGTCGTTTTCCCAATTTGATCATCTGGGGGGAAGTATGGGGCCGGTTAATTCGAAAAAAATAGAAAAAATGAAGTATTTTTAACTTTTGATGGGTGATGGGATCTTAATGAAATTTGATGTTTGGAATAATATTGTGTCTCAGAGCTCTTATTTTAAATCCTGGCCGGATCTGATGACATTGGGGGGAGTTGGAGGGGGGAACCTAAAATCTGGAAAACACTTAGAGTGGGGGATCGGATGAAACTTGATGGGAAAAACAAGCAAAAGTCCCAGATACATGATTGACATAA